>NC_068990.1:77638152-77642789 GCF_001194135.2 Octopus bimaculoides
GTCTACCCCACCACCACCACCACCACCACCGCTGATCGGTGTTGGTTTGTTTTCGTCTCCGAAATTTAGTGGTTCGGCAAAAGGTTAGTACCTGACTTATGAAACAGCATAAGTACTGGGGGCGATTTGTTCGACTAAAACCCTTCGAGGCAGTACCCCCAGTATGGCTGCAATCGAATAACTGAAACAAATACAAGAAAAAAGACATAGCAGTAGATTTTTTTAATTTATGATGGATGAAAGACCAAATCAACCCTGATAAGAACTGAACTTAGTGGTGTAAAGGCATCTAACTCTTCTCAACACTGCAGGCATTTATTGTTCGCCAACTCTGTCGATTCCGCCGCTCCAGCACTTCCATTGGAATTTATAAAATAATTTCGAGCAGAAACAGAAGGACAGTAAATTTGGGAAGGAAACAGTCGATGATATTCATCCTAGTACTTTGGAAGCACTTATTTTACTGACTTTGGGAGGTTGAAAGGCGAAATTGACCACGGTGAGATTTGAACCCGGATCATAATGGATCGAAACATATACCACATAGCATGGTATTTTGTCTGATGTTCTAAGATTCTGCAAATTCATTATTCTTGGAATCTATATAATCCTTTCTACTACAGACACAACGCCTGGAATTTTGGGGTTGAGAGGGTATAGTCGGTTACAATACTCAGCTAATACTCATTCCATCGATTCGAAAGTAGAAATGCTAAGTCGACATGGATGGAATTTGAACTCAGAACGTAAAAGCAGACGAAATGTCGCTGAGCATTTTGTCTGGCGTGCTAATGATTCTGCCATCTCATTGCCTTCTTGGTATCTATATAGTACGACGCTGCAACATTAATAGCTTCGTATTTAACATGCGAAAGTATTAGTCTACCTCACAGATGAACATCCGTGACACGGATTATTAATTCACAACCGATTACTCCAAGTATATATATAAATATATTTGTACTAAGCCTAGTTAGTTTGAGCGAAAGTTTATTATTATACATCGGCCATGATTTACTTTCATTTCAGAAACAAATTAAAAATGAAGCAAAAACAAGAACAAAACAATGACATTACTGTTCATGAGATTTTATTTCCATAGGCATATTGCTATGATTAATCAAAGATTAATATTTATCAATAATTCTTCCACAGCTGCAGCTAGCAATGAAAGCCAAAAGTCGAAATGTTAACCTTTATCTTCTAGACATGTCTACTGAGATGATAATAATAATAATAATAATAATAATAATAATAATAATAATTATAATAACAACAACAACAACAACACTTATAGCTTCAATGTGTTGGACTAGAATATCAGTGAATTAATGAAAATTGATTGAAAAATTCGTTAAGATGCACCACTCAAAGGCAGACATGGAACGTCTTTACCTTCTCAGAGTCCAGGGAGATCGAGGTTTGATCTAGTTTGAACTTTCTTAGAATACCACAATTGGAGTGGCCAAATACCTCGGAACATCTAACAACTAGTTGAAAGTCACGAGAGACGTAAGAAGCTTCATTCTGTTTTGAAGGAGAGCAAAATATTTGCTATTGATTTCATGAATGAATACCCAAGCCGAACAGCCTGAGGGAAGTGTGAAAGCTGTTGTTGCAAAGAAGGTAAAATTAATAGCGAGGAAAAAATTAGGTGAGAACAGAAACCTCTGCATGGAAAATATGTGGCCCGTAGCAAACATGCTGGTGTTGACCAGAAGCACACACATCAGTGGTTGCGAAGCTCATGGATAAAAGCAGATAATGAAGGCTTCATCTTAGCTGCTCAAGATCAAAGATTATTAAACTGGAGCTATCAAGCCAATAAGGTGAAAAATGGTGTAGATGCAAAGTGCCGATTCAACAATGATGAGATTGAAACAGTAGACACTAAACCTCTGAATGTGAAGCTTTAGCACCCGTGGAGTATAAACCAAGACATGACAAAGTTGGCCAATATCTACACAGGTCAATATGTTGGCATTATAAAATCAAAACTGTTGACAAGTGCTATAAGTATCACTCTGAGGGGGAAAATTGAACTATTTTGGGGACTTTCCAGGACATACAGAGAGAACCATCAAAGCTTATAAACCAGATATTGTTGTAAAAGACCAAAATAATAAAGTCTGTTAACATGAGTATCCCTTATGATCATAATATTCCGGCAAAAGGATTTGACAAGCTCAGAAAATATAAAGATTTGTTCATTTAAATATAAAAGAAAATGTAGCATTTCAAGTCTATTACATTGAGCCCAGTGTTCAACTAGTACTTATTTTATCGACCCCGAAAGGATAAGAGGCAAAGTTCATTTTGTTGGAATTTGAATTCAGAACGAAAAGACGAGCGAAATGCCGCTAAGTAGTTTGCCCTGTGTGCTAAAGATTCTGCCAGCTCGCCGCCTTAATAATAATGATGATGATGTTTTCTCTGTTAGCCATAATGATTCAAAGAGATACAATAAAATTCAAAGAACATTGAATAGGTTCCTTACAAAGACGTGTGTGGTGGAGGTATATATGTGTTATACAAAGATGAGGAAGTGAAGAGTAATGTTCAATATATAAACGGACAAATCAAAAATTATATAAAAGTATTCACATAAATATTTACTAAGAACAAATAAAAAAAAGTATAAAGGAACACACAATAATCGAAGTAAAATATCTATAGAAATTATCCCCCTTTGTATTTACGGCTATCCAGAGGGTGCTACGCATGTATAGGAAGTTTAAAATCGCCTTAAGTCAATCGGAAAACCCCAATTCCTGATTACATACCTCCTCTTCTAATTTGCTGTATTGTTCATCGCTGGTGATTCCAGAATCTTCTGTGAGGAGCTAATGTGTTACAGTGAGCAACGGAAAGCCTACATCATGTGAAAAGTTTAGAAATAACACTTGGTATTGTCTAAGTTGCTGGATGTTAATTTTAAGTATTTTCGCTTCGGCATCTTCTATAGGGGACAATTCGAGGATACGATTGTATAAACATATAGTAGTAGCTCGGGAACAAGTGTGTCACATTCAAATTGGGTTTGCACTTCCTCTTTTTTAGATATAAGCACATCCAGTGCTATATGCTCTTCCTCCCCCCAACGAATCAGATTTCTCTTAAAATACTTGTCAAGGCTGTTTCCAAGATTTCCTTCAATGGAACAAGGAAAACATCCGCTGCCTTGTGAAAGCAAGGTAAGTTATGCTCTTTCTCTCATGTGCCTCTGTGATGGATTGCAGTAGACTTGTGTACAAAATGTAGTCGTTCTTTTGTTCTTTCAGCAAAACGTTCTCTGTTAAGGTAATTTTTCTTTTTGGAAAGAACATTTTGTATTTCGTTTGTCATATTTACATTTGACATATGTATACTATTGTTATTTTTGACATCTTTATTTGATATCTTTAAACTCGATGTTAAAACGTGTTTCCCTTTTGTTCGTGATCATTATCAATAATTTGAGTTGCAATTAAAATAGTTTTCTTTTCGGAAGTGAGGTGTGAAATAGCTGTATCCAATTATTGTATGCAGATGAAGCAGATGGGAAAAAAAGAACTATATTCAAAAAGCTACTTTATTTCCTCGCTTTCTCATCTACAGTGAATAATAATTACAACTGTTTCAATTTAGAAACAGAGTTGAAATTTGAAAGGAAGACGTTAGTCGACTGAACCGATTAAAGCACAAACTACTGATTATAATAACTATCCGTCTGTTACATTTTATCAATAGTGAACCGCAAAATTGACATCGGCGGGTTTTAACTCAGAGAGTAAAGAGCCGGAACAGATATCACAAGGAATTTTCACAGCCTTGCTAATCCACCACTCTCAATAATTGTTTCTAACATACAAGGCCACAAACTTATGGGAGACAGGTTAGTCGATGAAATTGACTAACTTCTGGTCACAAATTTATAGATTTTTCTATAGAAAAAAATATTGTGAAATAGATTGTTGCACACCAACGACCTCACTTGACCTTGGTTAAGAGCAGAGTCCTGATTCAGTAGCAAAATACTACGAGACAAATTTGGTCTGATGCTGAACTAGATAACTCTTGTTATATATGCCCGGCCGTTAAGAGAAGTGAAATGATGTAGGGCCAAGTATTGTTGTCAGAAACAAGATGAAACAATCTTGCAGCGCATTTGAACTCGAGATTCAAATGAGCTCAGTATTTTATCTACTTGGCTTCCCGGAAAATTTTATGCATGTCACTCAATCTCATCTCTGTATATGTATTCATTTTAGTGTGCCTTACATACTGATATACTTGCGTCCAGTTTAGGTTATTATTTGTGTAATATAATTCCATTTTTTCCCTCATTTTTTGTCTTTCTTAGAGAATCTATTGTCTTCTCTAATCAATGTTTTCCCATCATATTTAAAATTACTTTTGGCATTGTTTGTCAAAAGCAATTACATCTTAGCTTGGAACACACTTCAACGCAATCACTTCGAGCGAATATCTTATTCAAATATTTTCTTTATAAACTGTTTCATGACCTTACTATTGCTCAAGGGATTACCAATCACTGGATTAAAGCTCTAAAGCTTGAGTAATTTATCTCATTCTATTACATCTACGTAGTATATATATATATATATATATATATATATATATATATATATATATAT
>NC_068990.1:77642799-77646079 GCF_001194135.2 Octopus bimaculoides
CTTTTCATGACACAAAATTGAACTTACACAGTCGTATGGAAAAAAAATGTTTGAAATAATAACTTGTTGCTCGAAAAATAAAGTTCTTTCATAAGAATAGCTTTGAATGTTAGTAAAATATGATTTGTACAAAAGATGGATGACGGTGCATGATGTTTTAGAGGAATTGATTTTGATAATTACCTATGGTTCAGTTAGTCCAACACAAAAACTAGAATGAACAGTGTTTGTGGAGTGGCCGTATCTTGCTTGGGTTTTCTTTGATTTGATTTTACAAAATTACTTTTGCCTCCAAGACAACGAAAGAACCTCTAAGTGATCGACCAACCTGTTAGAAATAGCAGTAAAATTTCCTCTCAAACCCCATTATCACCACCACGGCTTTACAAAATAGAAAACAAATAGACAGAAATTATAGGGTATTATAGTCCTCAGTGCAGTATAGCTAATAAAAAATGACTGATGTTCCTCTAGAATGGTTATGATCATATGTTTGCTCAACCAAAACTAACCTGAGATTTAAAAAAAAATCAAACACAACTACTAGTGTTATTACTATTAGGAAGATCTGTTACCAGTCTTGCTTAGATAACCTCTTCATAAACGACATCTTGTATTGTATACGAGGCATCCTGGAACACATCCAGATTTCATAATTGTTCTAAGGGCTTCATAGGAGTTAAATAGTTTGAAGACAGATCCAATTTCTAGGTAGGAAAGTCGGTTTGTTGCTTTTGGCATTCATTGGAGGATATTGTTGTTGTTTAGAACTAAGTCAGCCCTAATTGAACAGGCTGAAATCTATGGCGTTCAAAACGATTCCATCTTTACTGCTTAAGTTTGTAACGTGGCAGTGGGGTAATGTAGAAGAAAACTTAACAAAAGGTTTGTTGTATCAACGTAAATGGAAGCCGAAAGTAATGTGAATAGCAAAGTGTCTTTCTTATTTCAAAATAACAAACTTTATTTTGATGGATAATTAGCTGTTAGTTCTAGCAAGTCCCGTGACCGCCTAGACGTTCTTCGTTAGTTCTAGATAGGAAACTGTGTACAGCTTCATCGAATCCCTTCCAGTTCAAGCTATATTTAAAGGATGAGTTGAAACTCTAATCAGTTATGTCGTGCCACCATGCGGGCGTTTGACCAAGTAGAAATACCAGTAAGAAATGACCCTCAAATTATGCTCTCCTGTCTTAAAAAAAAGCGGGGACACATGATATAATGTAGCCCTCGACGACTCCGTAAATGGACGGGATATTATGGAAAGAATAAGTCTGATCGATCAGAGCTTATTTGGTGCTAAGCAACGCTAAATACCAACGATTAAGTGGGTCTATTTGTAATATTGCTGTTGTTGTTGCAGTTGTTTTTATTTCTATTTACAATTATATCGAATTCATAATTAGCTGGTTTAGTATATTAAGCATTTTGAAGTCATAGGACAACGTGGGTGGCGTAAATGAATGAACACTTCTATCATTTCAGTTTACCTTCCTAAATGATATGATGGTCGAGAATGAAGGGTAACGTTATGTTTTCTAAGGAACGGGGAAGCCCCCATGTATTCACTCTACACGCAAGAAAGAGCAACCAAATCTCCCTCAAATAAAATTAAATCTACACAACCGTCTTCAAACGAAAAGGAAGAAGGACATATTAGATAAGGTGACCAGGGATTGGGGCCGTGTTAATACACATAGAAGCTCTAAGCACTTAAAAGATAACCACCACCACTCCATATATATGTAATTCAAAATATAAGCAATAATAAACAGCAAAATAAATTCTATTTCAAAATGAAGCAAAACTAAGAATAAGATGTAAATGTATATTTCCAATTTATTTATATTTGAAAAGTTTTCTCTGCTTATTTAAATTGCAAAGTCTTTGATCAGATCCTCAATATGACACCATGAATACTTCGAAATGGTATTTCCGATCATATAAACCACTTCGAATATTATTTTAGTAAGTTTAAAGTGATTTCTCTTGTGCCGTAAACCATTTACCTTCTCTGAGGTGTGTGCCCCCCACCACCCACACACACATTTCACGTGCTTTTTTACTTAATGTTTAATCCAGCTCTGTCAGGGATCCATATAGTATGCCGAGGAAATAAGCACAAAATGGTCAGAGATGAAACGCCTTTCACAACAGATCTGCCCAATCAGTGCTGGTCTGGAGTTAATCAAAGACAGCAGTAACAACAGCATCTACAGGTTTAGTTTGTATTCAATGGAAACAGCAACTACATCTTCAAATCGGAAAAAAAGATGGACACGTTGAATAATATAGTCCCACGTACACAATGCCAAGCTAATGTGGTTCACTATAGGTTTTGCGTGATCAGTGCTGACGTGGGACTAAGCAGCAACAACAACAGTAGCAACAACAACAACACAAAATAACCGTCTCTGTAATTGACACAACAACAATAAGAACTTTAAAATGGTCGTTTTATCTGATAGAAACAGCAACCGAATTCCATTCAATTAACTCCTCACCATTTTAGGAAAATGGACGCTATTTCTTCGATAATGTAGTCCTGAAATAGTTTCTGAAAAATAATGTGAATGGTCACTGTTAGAATGCCTTCCATCATAGCCTCTGCTCTGATCAGAGATGACCTAAGTCTAAACAGCAACAGCAACCGCAGCAGCAGTAGCAGCTACAACAACAACAACAACAACGGTAGCTGCAACAGCAGTAGCAGTAGCAGCACAGACAAAACAACAAAATTAGCATAACCAACAACAGAACAAGGCGGTGGCGGCGGCGGCGGCGGCGGCGGCGGCGGCGGTGGTGGTGGTGGAGAAAGGAAGGGGAGCAAGTGTAATAACAATAACAGCAACAACAATAATCTTAGAATAAATGTTTATCTCAGTTTGTCTCGCTTCATTCAGCTTGAACAGAAAAATATGTTTAACAACAACAAACACACACTGACAACTAAATCATTCACATCTCGTTAACTTCTTCAGTCAAACGTAACGATCTCAACAAACTTCATACGTGTCTTTAAATTAAGTTTGTCACATACTTGTAAAACCTCATCACTTCTTCCGTCGCCAGCCCCACCTCTGCCTTTAATTATCGTCTGATTAAAAAAAAAAAAAAAAATTTGGAAACATTTATGTGTATACATACATGCATACAGATATACATACATACACACACATACATACACACATACATACGTATATATATATACATATATATGCATATATATATATACATATATATGCCTCTCTCTCTCTCTCTCTATATATATATATATATA
>NC_068990.1:77646089-77647719 GCF_001194135.2 Octopus bimaculoides
TCTCTCTCTCTCTCTCTATATATATATATATATATATATATATACACACACATACATATATGTATTTGTACATACATACATATGTATTCATATGCATACATATATGTAAATAAATAAATATGTGTATCTATATGCATATGTGTGTGTGTGTGTGTGTGTGAGTGTGTGTGTAGGTATGAATATTTACTTTTCACTGCTTGTCTTTCAACTTTGTTACTTATGTTTAGTTCGTCCCCAGCACTAAATTTTCCTCTATGGAGTTAAACAAATACTTTCAACCCGTCCCAACACACATCAACTCCTAATACTTTCTGCTGATTCTTTAGTCTACAAAGTTCAAGTGAGTTCTACAGTGGAATACCAATGCGCAAACATCAAAAACAAAAAAGATCCTATACCGCAACCAAAAGAACGGTATTTGGTTGATAGGTGACGGCTCACCCATGACTCACGCACTCGAGTTTCTAGCTCAGCAATGTGCTATGTCATCACTAAATTTTCTACTGTTATTTCAACATTTTTCTGATCCTCGGTAGAAGCTGGTTGCATCCAACCCACTTACCAAGATCCGGCCGAAATAACAGACTCTCTTCGTCTCTCAAACCATTCTGTATATCGTCTCGTAAATGAAATTCTCCTACGCTCGTCTCCCATGGAAGCCATCTCCAAATCCGATATTTATTCTATTGATCTCTTTTGCAGAACCGTTAAGTTACGAGGACGAAAACGAAGCAACATCGGTTGTTAAGCGAACAAACACAAACACACACACACGCACGCTAACACACATACACACACATGCACACACACATACCCACATATACATGACAGGCCTTTTTCAGTTTCCGTCTTTTAAATCTACTCAGAAGTATTTGATCGGCCCGCGGCTATAGTAGAAGACACATGCCCAAGGTGCCTCGCAGTGGGACTGAACCCGGAACCATGTGACTGGAAAGCCACGCTTGCGCCCGTAGAAAGACAATTCAACTTTTCTCTGTCATTATGTCTGGAAGATAAGAGACCATGTAATTTCAAATCTAGAATAACGTGTTTGCATCAAACCCGTACTCAATAGTGTCCCAAAAATGAAGTTTATATCTATCGGAAAAATATCACATTCTAACACAACCACGAAAATTATCGAAGATTCTGTTATTCTTCCGCCAAAAGACGAATATTTTATGATTATTCAAGATCCGTACAAATAATCTTAAGTTTAAACAGGATAACTTCTATTGTAATGGCTTCAGAGAAAATATTTCTATTTGAAAATTGTTATTGAACAGCAGCCTCCCTCCCTTCTGTTGTGATCTCCTTCTGAATGCATTATCTACTGAATACTCTCGTTAGGATATGGTGCAGTCAGTCACCTGACTGCTGTCGAAAAATGAAAACCAATCTGAACGAAGTTTTACTTTGGGAAATATTAAATTCCTTCATTCGTTTATCTATCTCCTGAACGATCGAATGTATTGAGAAACTCTGAGTAAGGACAGAATAAATCAACAGCATCTTCCGAATAAATAATCTCTACTTACTATATGTATTGAATAACATTTCTCGAAATGTATACACACATACGCGCATGCAAACACACACAGACACACACGCACACACACACACACACACA
>NC_068990.1:77647729-77649024 GCF_001194135.2 Octopus bimaculoides
ACACACACACACACACACACACACACACACACACACACACACACACACACACACACACACACGCACAACATACACCACACATACACACACTACACATGCGCATATATAATCCGTATCTCTCTCGTTCATCCTATACGTCTCTCAGTCACTGTCTTTTCTTTTTCTATATTCCTCTTTATATGTATTTATCTATGTATCCATCTCCATCATTAACCTGCGATTGAAATTAGCATCTTTGCAACACAAGCAGCCATGCCATGAGTTATACGGCAGAGAATGTCCCCATGTGGACTTGGGCGGAAAATGGCTGCTTTGATGACTATCGATTTCGATGGCCATTTGCGGCACTATTGTCTCATTGTCGCGTTTTAAAATATTTCAGACCATATAAACTATTGACTCATTAGCTATTTAACCTCACAACTTAATTCCCATTAACTATCAGTAAATTAGCTAACAGGTCATTAATTAGGTAATCCTCGATAAATAACAGCCCATCAGCTTTCGATTCATTAGCTCAGTTTTGGCTTAATTACATAACTTTATGACGACCACTCGCCACCTTTACTTTCACCGCTAGTCATCCCCACTACCACCACCACCACCACTACCGCCACTGCCATTCACAACTACAACCACTCACCACCACCACCACCACCACCACCACCGCCCTTATCATTCACCACCATCAATCATCAATGCTGCCACTATAGTCACTGCCACCGCTGTCACGAGGATTACCACAAGCATCAGTTGCGCTACCACCAATAACACCACCAACCACCACTACAGGCATCAGCAGTACTATTCAGAAGCAAAAAACAGCCAGACCAACATCACCACCACCAGTGACGCAAGCAGGAACGATTTGACCAATCGTGCCTTTGCGCTAACTGCACGTTGTACAGTTGATGTTACCCTCTCGTTTCTTTATTTTATTATGGCCGTGCTTTTGTAAGCCAGGCATTCAAGCCGAACAGCTAAAACAAGACTTCGTGTTTCTGTTTTTGATTTTAATCTGAACCTTCTTCTTCTTCTTCTTATTATTATTATTCAGTAGTTTTATTTTTATAACATGCTTTCACTTCACTACCGGGCGCAGCTCTGTGTGCCTTGGGTATGTGCTGTGGTTTGCTGTGGTGCTCTTATGGTTACTGTATTGAAAGTGTTTTGCGTAGGATGTGTGCAGTGCCCAGTAGTGCAATTTTCTGTATGTTATATATATTTGTAAGTCCTATTATTATTATTATTATTATTATTATTATTATTATTATTATTATTATTATTATTATTAT
>NC_068990.1:77649246-77651287 GCF_001194135.2 Octopus bimaculoides
GTGTGCCTTGGGTATGTGCTGTGGTTTGCTGTGGTGCTCTTATGGTTACTGTATTGAAAGTGTTTTGCTTATGATGTGTGCAGTACCCAGTAGTGCAATTTTCTGTATGTTATATATATTTATAAGTCCTGGTGTTTTTGTTATGTATTTGTCTGAATATTTTTTTATTATACCTAAGGCACCTACTATGATAGGAATTGTTTCTATTATTATTATTATTATTATTATTATTATTATTATTATTATTATTATTATTAAGGCGACGAGCTGGCAGGATCGCTAGGACTAAATGCTTAGCTGTATTTCGCCCGTCGCTACGTTTCGAGTTCAAATTCCGCCGAGGCCGACTTTGCCTTTCATCCATTCGGGGTCGATTAACTAAGTACCAGTTAAGTACTAGAGTCAATGTAATCGACTTAATCCCTTCCCCCGAATTTGAGGCCTTGTGCTTCCAGTAGAAGTAATGATAATAATAATAATAATAATAATAATAATAATAATAATAATAATAATAATAATAATAATAATAATAATATGCCAGTAAACAAGTGTCACCTTAGTCTGGCTTTCTACGGATACCTGGCACTTTCCATCATACTCAGCAAAATAAGATGTGAGTTTTCATCAAATAATAATAATAATAATAATAACAAGGGCATTCAGAGAGCGCATTCAGAGGTAAACAGTCAAGACGAAGAGCGCGATTCAATTGCAAGATATTTTATTAGTTGAACGATATTTCAACGGACTGTTGAAGTATTGTTTCAGAAATACGTGAGATACACCATAAGCGACAATACTATTGTCGTGGTCTTCTGCCTCCTGATCCACCTGCTCCTCCTCCTTTTCCTCACTGTCATTATCATCATCGTTAACAGCATTTCTACAAAATCTCCCTCCCATATTCATAGTATCAACAAGCACCACCACTGTAACTGCCACCGTTAAAAGTGCTTAGACCGTCGACCAGCTTAAACAGATTATATTTAAACAAGACCAAGAACAAGATTTAACACGACTGTCATCGACAAGAACAACGATGATAGCTAATGAGAACAACAACGACTACTACTACTACTGCTGCTGCTGCTGCTGCTGCTGCTGCTGCTGCTGCTACTATAGCTGCTGCTGCTGCAATATCAGCAACTAAATCGTTGGAAGTAAATCCGAAAAAATTCTATAACCAATACAATTACAGTATCTGAACCTATCAGCAAACAGTAAAACCAGAAGCTATCCCCGACGCCACCATCACTGTTACTATCATCACTGGAACAGAGACACAAATAAAGGGGAAAAATAAGACATTTAGTGATAAAACACATTTATATAAAGAAGATTAGTTAAGAAATGTTACTTTTCGTCTCCGCCATTTTCTATAGCCATTTCTCATCCAGTTTTCTTTGCTATATCATCATCATCATGATCATTATTATTATTATTATTATTATTATTATTATTATTATTATTATTATTATTATTATTTAGTTTGTTTTAGTTACATTTTGGAGATTTATTATTATTATTTTTTAATATTTTGGTTGATTTTGTTTCTATTTCTATGTGAATGTTGTCGTTTGCTGTAGATTTCTAAAAAGAGGAGGATTTAAAAATAAAAATGAAGCTTCGAGAAAGGAAAGAAAAAGACAAATGGACAAAAAAAAAGTGTGCAGACGATAGATAGACTTAATAATCTTCAGTGCAATAAATTGGCGTTGAGTAAAAGATATCTCGCCATTTTAAGTTGGTTATAACTAAATCAGTATTCGAAAATGTGGGAAAATCAATTGAACTTTATCGTTCTGTATGTATGTATGTATGTATGTATGTATGTATGTATGTATGAAAGATGTTTGTGTGCAATTACATATATATGTGGACATATGTTTATATGTATGTACATATGAATGTATAATTGTACTCATGTACATTTTTATGTATTTATTTATATATGTACGTATGTATTATGGTGCTAATGTACATATGTATGTATGTATATATGTATGTATGATTGTATATATATATATATATATATATATAT
>NC_068990.1:77651533-77654086 GCF_001194135.2 Octopus bimaculoides
AGGAAGGGGAAGGAGGAGAGGGAGAGGGGAGGAGATGGAAATGAAGAAGAAGAAAATGAAGAAGAAAAAGAAGAAGAAGAAGAAGAAGAACAACAACAACAACAACAAGGAACAAAGAAGAAGAAGAAGAAGAACAAGGAACAAAGAAGAAGAAGAAAGAAGAAGAAGAAGAAGAAGAAGAAGAAGAAGAAGAAAAAAGAAGATACAGAAGAAGAAGAAGAAGAAGAAGAAGAAGAAGAAGAAAGAAGATACAGAAGAAGAAGAAGAAGAAGAAGAAGAAGAAGAAGAAGAAGAAGAAGAAGAAGAAGAAGAAGAAAGAAGAAGCAGAAGAAGAAGAAAGAGAAGAAGAAGAAGAACAATAACAACAACAACAGCAATAAAGGATTGTACACTATACCAACGCTCAGCGTCTGGCGCAAAATATAGTTTTGGCGTCTCCATCTTAATTAACAGGTAAGATAACTTGGATGAAATAATTCATTCCTTCACACCTGCAAAGACGTTGCTTCATTATGGCCAGTGCTTGAAATATATGTGCGTCCCTCGGAGCGACGAAGACCATCTGCTCCTCCCTATGGATGACTTATGACTTGTGCGGTGACTTGGTTCATTTTGAAGAAGTGTTGCTCGCCGTCAACTTCGCTCTCATGCCTATGACCATCTTCAGTCCAGTGGCAAAGATTAGATCAAGACGATTGGAGGTGGAAACGGATGTAGGAGGTAACCAAGTTGTCTTCCTTACCCCATTTCGCTCGCTGCACAGTAGATAGCGTTGCTCTAGCTGATGTCCCCTCCGTTGCATCATGAAGGTTACTTCCACAAAGTTCGCTGAATCTAGTCTTCACATGTATCGGGAGGCAACCTCTAATATGTTAATTAATCTATAGCTGGGGTCTTAACATGTGCAACTACTCCGGTTCAGAATAAACCGGGAACAAAGTAGCTAAGAGGCGTTACCCAGCATGGCTGCAGCCAGATGATTGAAACAATTAAAAGAATAAAGGATTATATATCTTTGTATGTTATGGAATAACTTATGTATATGTATATATGTATGTATGTATGTATGTATGTATGTATTTATTTATATATGTGTGGAGGCGCAATGGCTCAGTGGTTAGGGCAGCGGACTCGCGGTCATAGGATCGCGGTTTCGATTCCCAGACCAAAGCTCCACGAGGCTCCGGCAGGGGATGGTGGCGAACCCTGCTATACTCTTTCACCACAACTTTCTCTCACTCTTACTTCCTGTTTTCTGTTGTGCCTGTAATTCAATGGGTCAGCCTTGTCACACTGTGTCACGCTGAATATCCCCAAGAACTACGTTAAGGGTACACGTGTCTGTGGAGTGCTCAGCCACTTGCACGTTAATTTCACGAGCAGGCTGTTCCGTTGATCGGATCAACTGGAACCCTCGACGTCGTAAACGACGGAGTGCCGACAACGACATTTATATATGTATGTTTGTATGCATGTGCGTATGTGTGTATGTACGTATGTATGTATGTATGTATGTATGTATGTATGTTGGATCGTCGGCCATTAAACCGACAGCCCAACTAAGCCTTCTTTGTAAGGGCGGTAGTTTTTGTCAGACACTCTGCAGGATAAAAAACGAAACCTGTCAAAGGACAGAATAACTTAATGGAGTCAACGCCATCCAACAGCTGAGAGTGAGAGACTCCTAGTCTTTATTTAAATATCTCTCTAAGTGAAGGAAATTTCGAAATAACATTCGCTACTTTGTGAAGCCGGAGGCGAAAGATTTTCCCACGAGAGTTCTGGATCCTAGTAACGAATTCATTTGCATACAGCCAATCATAGCTCACCTTGACCTTGTTGTCAAGTTAAGAAACACACTCTAATAAATAAACTCAAGACGATGAACGGTGTTGTAAGTCGACCGATCGCTAAGTTGTGCCTGATTTTAGAAGAAGACAAGTAATTAGATAGATTTGCATCTATACCTATTAAACGGATTTTGTTAGGGCCCCATGTGGTAAATACGTGGATGGGAAAAATGTGGGCAGAGGGTGATGTGCTAGCAACCCTCTCCCCTTATTGTTTTACAAATTAAACAACAACACAAATAACTACGCAGCCATGGTTGAAAGAAAAACAAGAACAAGAAGCATTATTAAAAGAGAAAAGAAGCATGGTCATTCCTTGCTCAAGTGATCTTATCTTCATTATTTACATTTGACGGATATTTGTACTCATCTTGTTTGTTGTTAACACAACGTTTCGGCTGATATACTCTCCAGCCTTCATCAGGTGTCTTGGGGAAATTTCATAAAGCATATCGATGTTATTATTATTATTATTCAGGTCACTGCCTGGAATCGAACTCGGAATCTTGGCGTTAGTAGCCCGCGCTTTTAACCACTACGACATATGCCCGTGGTCAATTATGGAGTGAATATTAGGGCTTATAAATCTAATATTTTTCTATCCTTTCTTAATACCGGTTCCCATATGCTGTTCATTTCTGCACTCGGTCTGCTTAGGAGGTTGTTGTGTCCTAACATATGTGCTGCTTCTTTCAGTTTTCGT
>NC_068990.1:77654096-77654922 GCF_001194135.2 Octopus bimaculoides
TCATTTCTGCACTCGGTCTGCTTAGGAGGTTGTTGTGTCCTAACATATGTGCTGCTTCTTTCAGTTTTCGTATTTTCCAGTGGTGTTCTCTATCTATTATTTTAACTTCATCCCACAGGAGGAGGTGGTCTACATGCATGATCAGCTATACCCGATTTATCAATATCTCCTCTTGTCACAGCTTTGCGATGTTCGTCTACCTTTATTTTGAGGGGGCGACATGTTTCGTTTTTGTATAACCTACCACAGCTGCATGAGATGGAGTACACGCAGTCTTTGGTCATATTCTCTTCTATAGGTGGTTTTACTCGAAGGAGATATTAGAGAAGTGTTGTATTAATCTTGAATACTGTCCTGATGTCATATGGGCTGCATATCTTTTGTATCTTTTCGGAGAGGCCTTTCACATACGGTAGACAGACTGTGGACAGTTTATTTGTTTCATCCTCTTTTCTTCATAATTGGAGTGGATAGTATGTTTTTGGGGTAGTTGTTACTTAATAGATTGTTACTTAGCTTGATCATTTCTTCGTGGTATGTATCACGATCGCTACTTATATTCTTTGCTCAATGTTTTAGGCATTGAGCACTCCCTCTCTTTAAACTGTATGGATGGTGGGATTTGAAGTTGAGGTATCGTCCAGTGAAGGTCGGCTTGCGGTATACGGATGTCCTGAATCCATACTTGGTGTATGTTATTAATACGTCCAGGAATGCTAGCTGATCTTATCTTATCGCCCACCACTTAAACGCTCATAAATTAGTTTGATAGTTGAGCTCTGATTGGCTGTATGCAAATGAGCTCATAACTGGGGTCCGCAACTCT
>NC_068990.1:77656642-77662977 GCF_001194135.2 Octopus bimaculoides
ATATATATATATATATATATATATATATATATATATATATACATACACACGTATATACATATATATGTATGTATGTAGTATGTGTGTGTGTCTATGGATGACTGGTTGTTGGTGCGTATGTGTGTGAATGTGTGCACATACCTATGCATGTGTATATATAGACGTGTGTATGTAGTTGTTATAAAATCGATGCGACAGACACTGCGTGGGCGCCCGTCAGATGTATTGCAACTATAAATCAAAGATCAAATCATGTCACACATTCTATGATGGTGATTCTGCCTGAAAATTACGTTAGTTTAGCAAATAAATAGTTCAGTTGATCGAACAATTGAATGTTCAATCTCATCAGTAAGTCAGAATCTGAAATTGATTATTAATTTTATGTACATCTTCAATGTAATGCATCAGTTGACTCTTCCATTTATTTATTTATTTATTTATTTATTCATTCATTCATTCGTTTTATTTATTTATCCGTTTTATTTCTTTTTTTTTTCCATCAGAAACATTTCCACCATTTTCTCCACTGTAAAATGTTTGAGGAATTTCAACAGCTGTCGCCGATCTTATAACCATGATTTTTATCGCTTTATCTTCGTTTTGTGTTTTTTCGTTGTGGCTGCTGCAGTTCTTATTATAGTTGTTATTGCTGTTGTTCAGTCGTAGGTCAATCCTAATTGAGAAAACTTATGATCAAAGTATTTCAACAGTGGTCATCTTATATTTCTTAGAGTATGGCGAATAACTGGCACTCAGTCGGTTACGACGACGGGGGTTCCAGTTGATCCGATCAACGGAACAGCCTGCTCGTGAAATTAACGTGCAAGTGGGTGAGCACTCCCCAAACACGCGTTCAGGGAGATTCAGCCTCACATAGAACGGAACAAAGCTGGCCATTTGAAACACAGGTATTACTCATTTTTGCCAGCTGAATGGGCTGGAGCAACGTGAAAATAAGGACTGAAAGCTTTGCCAGGAATTGAACTCACTACGCTACGCTCGAGAGCCGAATACCCTCATCGTCATGCCATGTGCCTTCACATATGTAGAATGGTTATATGTAATGGCATAATGGCTAAAAGACGTTCGGGCGTGTTAGATGTACTCTAATTTTAGCCGCGCATATTCAAATAAAAAATTATGTGCAGTAAAAATTTTATGCAGTAAGGCATATGATATAGGCCAGTCTCATAGGCGGCGAGTTGACAGAAACGTTAGCACACCGGGCGAAATGCTTAGCAATATTTCGTCTGCCGTTACGTTCGGAGTTCAAATTCCTCTGAGGTCGACTTTGCCTTTCATCCTTTCGGGGTCGATAAATTAAGTACCAGTTACGCACTGGGGTCGATGTAATCGACTTAATCCCTTTGTCCGTCTTTTTTCTTTTTGTCCCCTCTATGTTTAGCCCCTTGTGGGCAATAAAGAAATAAGAAACGTTAGCACGCCGGGCGAAATGCTTAGCGGTATTTCGCCCGTCTTTAAATTTTAAGTTGAAATTCCGCCGACGTCGACTTTGCCATTCATCCTTTCGGGGTCGATAAATTAAGTACCACTTGCGTACTGAGGTTGATCTAATCGAGTAGCTCCTTCCCCTAAAATTTCGGGCCTTGTGCTTAGAGTAGAAAAGAATATTATTTATCAAAGCTAGGCAGCGATCTGGCAGAACCGTTAGCGTGTCGGGCAAAATATTTAGTGTCATTTCGTCTCTCTTTACGTTCTCAGTTCAAATTCTGCCGAGGTCGACATTGCCTTTCATTCTTTCGGGGTCGGTAGAATAAGTACCAGTTGAACACTGGGATCCAGGTAATCGACTTATCCCCTCCCCGAAATTGCTGTCCTTGTCTCAAAATTTGAAATCAATATCATCATCAAAACTAGGTGGCGTGCTGGGAGAGTTGTTAGCCCTCTGGGTAAAATGTTTAGCGGCATTTTGTCTGTGTTTATGTTCCGTGTTCAAACTTCGCTGAGGTCGATTTTGCTTTCGTCCTTTCCGTTCGATAAAATGACATCGACCCCATTTGATCACTGGGTTCGATGCGATTGACTAACCTCCTCCCTCGAAATTGCAGGCCTTGTGCCAAAATTTGATATCATTATTATCAGAGTAACATTGCGTAACATTGCAAACTAGCAGAATCGTTAGGGTATCAGGAAAAATGCTTTGCGACATTTCTTCTGGTTCCTTATATTCTGATTTCAAAATCTTGCTGAGATCAACTTTTCGTTTAACTCTTTCGAGGTCGATGAAATTATGTATCAGTCATGTATTGGGGTCGTAGGTATCGACTAATCCCTTCCCCTCAGAATTATTACCCGTGTGCTTAAATTGGAAGCTATTATTATCGGAGGTGTTCCGGACTAAACACTAGCGTTTCGGACCAAAATGGTTGTGCTTTGAAATAAATGATAGCACTCAAGATTGAACGGTAGTCTTTCGTACTGAATTATAATTTCCGGAACAAAATAGTAGCTTTCCAAACCAAACAATAGTGCTATGGATTAAACGGTGGTATCCAAACTAAATGGTATTTAGTTAAGTCCTGTTACGTTCTGAGTTCAAATTTCCTTGTTTAACTTTACTTTTCAACCCTCGGTATGTCTAGTAACATAAATACAAGTCAAGTATATATGGAAATTGTGGTATTCGTGGTGAAGTTGGTCAGGCTGTGGTAGCTAACGATTTGGAGGTCATCGAATTAGTGGTACTGGGATCGTCAAAGACGAAGTTCACGAACTTGGTCTTCTGTTCTTCAATAGAATCGCTTTATTTCCGTTGCCTACACATTGGTGAATCTTTTGATGTCACCGAACGTTTTCCTCTCTCCGTTGGTTGTGAGTAGAAGTTCGTAATACAAAGTACATCAAAATTTATTTCCCCCTCTCTCACTTTCTCTCTGTATCTCTGTGTGTCTGTCTGTCTCTCCCCTCTTCCTTTCGCTCTATCTCTTTTGGCTTCGATTTCCCAGCAAGATATGGCCATCGTAGACAAAGTGAAAACAAACGCACTCTTGCATTTGTATGCTTCAGATTCAAAGAACGCGTTCTCTCATTAACCCTGCACCGAATAAAATGACTTTTATTTGTGTTATACTGAAACGGTGCAATCCTAGAAAACTAGTGATGAGATGCAACAGCAAATAATAAATGCCATAACATTGCAAAGTTTGATAATTTTTTTTTTTTGCTATAAGTTAGACGAAGCGTCCATTTCCCATCGTGTATCTTTGTTGGAAGCCGGCAGAATCGTTAGAACGCCGGGCAAAATGCTTAGCGGCATTTCGTGCGTCTTTACGTTCTGGGTTCAAATGCCGTCGAAGTGGACTTTGCCTTTCATCCATCGGGATCGTTAAAATAAGTACGAGTTGCGCACTGGGGTCGATGTAATCGACTATCCCCTCCCCTAAAATTTCAGGCCTTCTGCCTATAGTAGGAATTATTATTATTACTATTATTATTATTATTATTATTATTATTAATAATAATAAGGTGGTGATCTGGCAATACTGTTAGCACGCCAGCCGAAATGCTTAGCGACATTTTATCCATCTTCACGTTCTGAGTTCAAATTCCGCCGAAGTCGACTTTGCCTTTCATCCTGTCAGTGGTCGATAAAATAAGTACCAGTTGAGTACTGGGATCAAGGTAATCGACTTATCCTTTGCCCCAAAATTCTATGCTTTGCGTCTATAATAGACAGGATTGTTATTATTATTATTATTATTATTATTATTATTATTATTATTATTATTATTATTGAGTGAGAGAGCAGGGCATGCCATCAAAGTGACACTGGAGTAAAATATACGAAGCCCAGTATATCCATCATGACTACCTGTCTGATAAGGGTACACCAGGCACATGCGTCACAACCATATGTGCGCGACAAAGTGGTCTCATATCAAGATAAACAGCGCATGACCTTGCGGGTGGGACCCAGTTAGAATTTTCTTCAGGTCGAGTAACCCATCCCGTTCAAAAGGTCCTTGAATAAAGGTTGTTTGAGGATGTCGAACGAAATACTCATGTTTCAAAAGGTGACTTATCCAAACCCCAAAGAGATCTTCTCAACACATGACTATGATGCTCCCCCACTACTTCTGCTCGTGATCAGAGATGCACATATTGTCAGCCACTAAGAGACATGCTCAACTAGTTAAGGTCAAGCAACTGACAAGCAAATCTGTCGTATTGAGCAGAATATTTACTGTAGCCCATCTTTCATACCAAGACGAAACAATATACATGATAGCACCTCCAATCAGTTAAGATAAGAAGCCATGAGAACCGCTGTCTGGTACTGCATTATTATTATTATTATTATTATTATTATTATTATTATTATTATTATTATTATTATTATTATTAAAAGTAGCAGCAGGAGAAAGAGGAGAGAAGAGGGGTTCGAAATCATTGTTGCAAATAAACAATGTATTATTACTATCTTACAATGGATGTTGTTAATATATATTTACCCAAGCGTCAAACTACACACCTCACGTTATTTAATTTCGTATCTTCACATTCTAAGTTAACATACTCTACCAGGTTCGACTTCGGTTTGTAAATTGATTTTGATTTTGTTTTGTTCTTTTCTTGTTGTTATTGTTGTTGTTGCTGTTTTACTTTTCCGCGGGTTGACAAAATATGTACCAGTAACATACCAGCATCCAATTAATCGAATGCTTCTCTCATTCACCTACAAACAATGAAAATGAAAACGAAAATAAAAATATAAACTAGTTTTTGTATATCGTCAAAGAAATCAATATTATTCTCTTCTATAGAAATTCTTTATTGCCATTTACAATAAAGTGCTAGATAGAAATATGGTTTGAAAGAAGAACTGAAATGTTAAAACAGACAGGATAGAATAGATAATATAGATAAACATAATTGATAATGGAAAGTAAGAGAATATTGAGTTTTAAGTATATAAAATTAGCCTCGGAGGGTTAACAACAACGCATAGAGTAGACAGCACGATACATACATATTTAAACACACACACATACACACATATATACATTCACACACACACACACACACACACACACACACACACATATATATTCACACATCCATATATAGTTTTTTCACATAATATATATATATATATATTCACACATCCATATATAGTTTTTTCACATAATATATATATATATATATTCACACATCCATATATATACACACACATGCACACACACAAACACAAAGGCATACACACACTATATGTACAACACGCACATAGACACAACACGACATATGCATCATACATAGACAACACACGAAGAACATACCCATACACACAATATATAAATAACACACACACACACACACACACACACACACACACACGCATCGAACAACACACAAATATCACACGTTATAACGAACACACAACACGCATTCATGACACTGCATACACATACATGCACGCACGCACGCATGTACACGTTCGCACGTATACACACACACACACACACACGTACACGCGTATACACCACATACTAGGATATACGCATCGCATAGACATCACTCAATTTGATATAATTATTTTATTGTGCTGATATTTAGTAATGTAATTCTGACATTGCGAATTTATATGGTAGAATTGGAAAGTTAAATAGAGAGAAACTGAACAAAGATAATAATATTAATATGACAGACAAGTAATAAAGTTAGGGAATAATTGAGGCTTTTCTATATTGAAAGTAGTATACTTTTCGTATATTTCAATGGTATTGAAATACACGTGATATGTAGACTCAACCAAGTTTATAAGAGTGGCGTCAATAACTGCCGGAGAGTCAAGAGAGGAGACCCATGATAATTTGACGAACCCCTATTAAAAAAATTACAAGATAGGCGCAGGTGCGGCAGTGTTGTAAGGAGTCTGCTTCGAAGCTACACGGTTCCGGGTTCAGTCCCACTGCGTGGCACCTTGGGCAAGTGTCTTCTACTATAGCTTCGGGCCGACCAAAGCCATGTGAGTGGATTCGGCAAATGGAAACTAAAAGGCGGCGAGCTGGTAGAAACGTTAGCACGCCGGGCGAAATGCTTAGCGGTATTTCGTCTGCCGGTACGTTCTGAGTTCAAATTCCGCTGAGGTCGACTTTGCCTTTCATACTTTTGGGGTCGATTAAATAAGTACCAGTTACGCACTGGGATCGATATAATCGACTTAATCCGTTTGTCTGTCCTTGTTTGCCCCCTCTGTGTGTAGCCCCGTGGGAGTAGTAAAGAAATAGGAAACTAAAAGAAGCTCATCGTATATATATATATGTGTGTGTGTGTGTGTGTGTGTGTGTGCTGTGTTTGTTCCCCCCCCCCCC
>NC_068990.1:77663072-77670793 GCF_001194135.2 Octopus bimaculoides
GGTGTGTTTACGTCCCCGTCACTTAGCCGTTCAGCCAAAGTAACAAATAGAATAAGTACCAGACTTTAAAAAAATAATTATTATAATATCTCTCTTTCTCTCTCTCTCTCTCTCTCTCTCTCTATCTCTCTTTCTCTCTCTCTTTCACACACACACACATACACATATATCGTACTCGAATATACGCAATGCAGATGCACAATTTTACATAAATTATTTATAAGAAACATAACAAGAGGAGGACGGGCAGTATCGAAACACTTCCACATGTCGCAGAAATTGCTGGAAAGAAAGCTAGGATATTATTCTCAGACCAAACATTTAGTCTTAATAATTACTATAGAGCGAACCCCGCCAAAGTCACTTGTGGTTCCCGCCGGATTGTCGGACCACATCGCAGATTAAGTCTACAACACCAACAACACCAACAACCTCATCGACGTTCTTCCACCCAGTTTTCTCTCTACCAAATCTCACTTAACAAAACTTGGGTCGCCCCTTGACTATGATGCATGACACTTACCTTAGGTGCCCCACAGAGGAATTGAAACCGAAACGCTAGTTACAAGACAAATCTCTTAACCACACAACCGTACCTGCTACATGAAATAACATACAATACTTGCACTCAAAATTACTATACCACACACACACACCAACATACACACACAATACACGTATAATACACACACACTCCTACAGTGCAGACACACAACACATACAAATACACAGAACAAATATACACGTAACAGCTTAGAAATGGAATATAATCAATAGAATTTTAAGTGACTAAGTGGTCGATGCTTCAGTGAATGAATCAATACAGTGATAGAAGAGAATCAGTAATGTTGCAGTTGCCATGAAGATGAAAATATTTAGTATTTCGAGAGCAAAGCTCATCGTCAGACAGCGATGAAAAAGTCTAACAGCAAAACGTTAGGTATAACTAGGTAATCCTACTAAAATCTCATATGCTTGGGGCAGGTACAAAGCAGGTTGCATTTTATAAAAATCTTGGCAACAGATTTCATTTGATGGGGGAAACAAATGAACTTAAGAAGTTTGCTTCCCAACGACATGGTTCCAGGTTCACTCCCACTGCGTTGCACTTTGGGCAAGTGTCTTCTACTATAGCCTCGCTTCGACTAAAGCCTTGTGAGTGGATTTGGCAGACGGAAACTAAAAGCAACCCGTCGTATACAAATATGTGTATTTGTGGGGAGAGAGAGACTTTGTCTCTGTGATTGTCCCCCCACCACTGCTTGACAACCGGTGTTGGTGTGTTTACGTCCCCGTAATTTAGCGGTTCAGAGAAAAGATCCGAAAAGACAGAGAAAGCGCACCAGTCTTCACAAAGCAATAAGTAGTAAAGTCGATTCGTTCGGCTAAAATTCTTCAATGTGGTGCCCCAACACGGGCGTAGTCTAATGACTAAAAGAAGTAAAAGAGACAAAGATAAAAGATTGGGACAATGCGTCTTTAAGTTATTGTGATTTACAATTCATTTAAAATAGATCGAAACCTGCCATGAAATACAACTTTGTTCCATCATCGCCAGGAGGAAATGATTAAGTTTTTGTGGTCTTAAATTCTTCTGATTTTGTGACTTGGTATATGAGTTTATTCACCCATTTACTGCGGAAATCAGATATTTCCGCTCACAAGTTCACAACGCTTAAGTGTGGAAGACAGCAGATCCTTTCTGTTTGGCTACCATTTCTTCAGTTTTTTTTTTTGTTTTTTTTTTAATGTCACAGAGGTTTAATGTTTGATCATTTTTACCCAATCTGAAAACTGGATTTGGAAGCTGTCATTTTGTGCGTGTCATCTGTAAACAAATGAAATATTCTTTTCATCTCTAGGCACAAGACGCGAAATTTTGGGGGAGGGGACCAGTCGATTAGATCGACCCCAGTACACAACTGGTACTTAATTTATCGGCCCCGAAAGGATGACAGGCAAAAGCGATATCGGCGGAATTTGGACTCAGAACATTAAGACAGACGAAATACCGCTAAGCATTTCGCCCGGCGTGCTGACGTTTCTGCCAGCTCGCCAGGGCAGCAATTTCGTGGTTAGGGATAAATCAATTACATCGACTCCAGTTTTCAACTGGTACTTATTTTATCGAATCCGAAAGAATAGAAGGCAAAGTCGATCTCGGTAGAATTTGAACTCAGAACGTAAAGACGGAAGAATTGCCGAGCAGCATTTTCCTGGCGTGCTATCGATTCTGCCAGCTCGCTGCTTTCACTATACTATTAGTATTATTATTGCTGAAATCAAGACTTGATCATTCCATTTTCTCGTGGTGACATTCCTAACAGTTGTTTCTACAAAAAGCATAAGGTCTGAAATTTGGTGGAGAGAGGATAAGTCGATTACATTGAACCCAGTGCTTAACTGATATTTATTTTATCGACCTCGAAATGAAGAACGGTAAAGTCGACTTCGATGGTACAAGAACTGTGATCGTAAAGACGGGACGATATGCCGCTAAGCATTTTGTCCATCTATTCTCCCAGCTCGCTGTCTTTGCTACATTCCGAATAATAATGTCTATTAAATTTTCTTTCCAGGATTCTTTTAACTGTTGTTAGTTTCTTTCGTATTGAAGCATCAACAACAGCAACAATACAGATTTATTCTCTGAAAAATAAAAATAAAAAAATAAAAGCATCGTGAGAGGTGTCAACTGTTACAGTCAACTAGGTCAGAATGAATGTGTGTTTTTGGAAAACATTCCCTGTTAGAACGAACTAATCGATAACGCATAGATGAGAGTAAACTATTCAATACTCTATTGTTTCTGTTTAATAGGACTTAATTATTCAAGATATTTGATTTGTTTAAAGGTCTGCGTATACATGTGTAAGCATGTGTGAGTATCTGTTTACTCTGTGTGTGTGTGTGTGTGTGTGTGTGTGTGTGTGTGTGTGTGTGTGTGCGTGCGTGTGCGTGCGTGCGTGCGTGCGTGCGTGCGCGCTCGTGTGGTTTTTGTGAATATGTATGTCGGAATAGATGAGAAACGAGAGATTTCATGCGAGAGGAGTAGAAAGTAGCTCTTATGTACGGATGTGTCTGCGCAGTCACTTGTGTGTGTATCTACAAAGTGGCATGTGTGTGTGTAATAATATATTTGTATGTGTCTGTGTATGTGTGTGTGTGTGTATCTGTGTGTGCGTGTGTTTAATGGTGATGAGGTCAATGACTCGTCTATTTATATAGGTGTTCGTATGTATATATGTATATAAATGTATGATGTCTTCTATTGCTAATTATTTGAAGTATTTCTGTAAGGAACGAGCTGGTTTCTAACAAAGATACACGGCTCCATTTTTAGATAACAAAATCAAATTCACATTTAAGAGAAAAGTCTTGCATATTTTTAGCATTCCGTTTATAGAGTGCATTTGTAATATGCGAATTAGCTGGTTGGTTTCCTTTTCTGAATACCCTATCTTATTTACATTGCCATTTAGGCACCTATCATTAGTGATATAAATGTGAATCTATAATATGTGTATAGACGCTGGGAGATTTCGAAGCAATTCCCTCTGTTATCCGCCTTTTCTCTGATTTTCGGAGAGATATTTACATCAGTACGACAGCCAACCTCTTCGACTGTTCACATTTTCTCTTGTGTGTTCCAAGCAATATCTGGTCTGTCGTGTTTATATTTTATAGGATTTTTTATGGGAATAAGCTTTCACTACTCCCTGTGTTGATGTTTGTGTATGTTTTCAATAAAATGGAAATGGGTGTCTCTATATTTATCCCAGGACAGTCATTTGTTTTTTCGGGTGGTATTCTGTATTGTTTTAGCGACATGTATGCATATATGCATGCATGTAAGTATGTATGCACCATACAAGTATGTATGTTTGTATGTATGTATGTCTTTGTATGTATCTTTCTTTGAGAGTTAATTCAAGTATTTTGCTTTGCAGAAATCAAGCCTATCGCTAAACAAAGTGGTAATGCTCTTTTGTTTAATCAAGACAGTTCACGGAGTTTGGGTTACCCGTATTGTTTGATGTATGCGTAAACTTGCACTCGTGGATGTACGCCTCACGACAGAACACCGTTATGTATATTTAATTACTGTTCATACGTGTACGTTCATATGTATTCAATCTGTATGTGTAACTGTTTGCAAATGTTCACCCAGGAATCTCAAGTGGAGAATCCCAAAAGTATTTTACAAATGTTTACTGTTCCTCTGGTCTTTTGTACTTGGAGAATGCGAATCAGTCTATTCTATCCGTTTTTGAAGAATACAAACATTTCTAGATTTCTTTGTCCATCTGGTGTTACGTAGAACTCTGTACCTATGACAATACGATCAAATGAGAGTCTATAGCCTGAATATGAGTCTATTACTTGAGCATCTGTTTGTATGTATGTGTATATATTTACGCATATATATATATGAGTCTCCTTTAATTTTGTTCACATTGCTTTCAATTTTGGTGTATCGATGCAACTCTGAATTTTGATTACTATCAACCAATTACTTTATATCATAAGCCAATAGAATCTGATGTTATTTGGAATTAAGGTTGGGAAAATTTGGGTAATTTTAGCCAATCAACAGATAGCAAAGCATTAACAGCTTGTTACCATGACAACGACGCGTTGTGTTGTGTTCCACCCGCATGTTGTGTCGATTCTTCACACCATGAGATTTACTTCACCCGCGTGTTTTGTTTTAGTAAAAATTTATATTTATCAATAAGAATTTTATTATAGATATTTTTTTGTCAATTGTCTTAATATTTTACATATTTTTGATATATAGCAAAAGTTGTTTGCGATATTCATACAGTTTATTGGCATTATGAAGGTGAATGGAATATGTAAACATAGTACAGATAATTTGACATTATTTTTGAATTCTGCATGCAAAAACATATAAGATATGGGTATTCTTTTCCTTGAAACAAATTCTTTGTTGGCCAGTGTTATTCTTATCGTAGTTTACAAATCCAAGCATAAAATTGTTACTCTACTTTGAAGTTTTGGAGACAGACGCCCCTTTTCACACACACACACACACACACACACACACTTATATATTAATGATATACACAAATATATGACAGGTAGCCATAATACTGAAATACGCATAAAGTAAACAGATGCAGACAAATATATTAATATTACAAATTAAAAAAAGAATAAAAATAAAAACATACAATCAATGAAGAGGCAAGAGAAGCAGTAGGATGTTACATGTTGATTTTATTAGGTATTTTTGTTTATTTAGAAACCTACAAGGAAGAGGTTATTTCACAGACGCTAAACTATAAATTTCACAGGATACAACCGTAAAGTTGACACCGCTCCGTTAAACACAGAAAATTTGTCTCGCTATTGGCTAAAAAATACAGTTTTTTACGGTTTTTAAACCTCTGTAACATTTACTCTAATTTTTCTCTTCACAACATCATACCTTCATAGCAATTAGACTGGAAAACTTTATTATTATAGCCAATTTTCAGATTTTTTATTGTTTTTTAAAAAATGCACATTTTTGGTAATGATAAAAGCTAGATCCGAACCGAGAACTGCTACTATTACTCAGTATATTTATTGTTTTATACCACGGGGAAAATGCAGCCTGCGGGAAATTCTGAATGGCATGCCCAACGAAAAATTAGCCTGAATATTTTTAGTAGTGCGGCCCTCCTGATAATGAGCTAACTCTTATGGAGGCCTCTTCTCGAAAAAGGTTACCTATGCCTGTTTTATATTCATCGCTACAGGCTTGTTCTTTTTCTACTTCTTGATTTTGTTGTTTGGTCTACGGTGTGGTGGTGTTTTTATGCTGTTTTATATTGGGGCGTTATCCATATCAGTTATTTATTTAATTGGTTCATTTCTAGTTTATATTTTGTTATTCTGTTCAATTAGGGGCTTTTTGTTTTGTTTTCAGCTGCTTTTTCGACATTCTATTGGTTGCCTATATTTTGTTATTTTTAGTTGCTTATATTTTATTCTTACGCATTTGTTAATGATTTTATGAACTTAATTGTTTAAAACCTACTTGTTATCTTGGGAGTTATTTTCCTGTTTGAATCGTGGGTGGTATTTTCTATTTGTCAAATTCCCTCTCTTTTTTTTTTGTTCTTTTATGAAACTGATTCTTGTTTTATTCAGCACGTTTCTGTGTTTTGTACTTTTTGTATCTTTTTTAATACTGGTTTCTACAGAAAGGATCTTTTACGAATCATTAGACGTATGCGTGTTTTGTTTTTATAGTTTAATGGAGGTTTTTCTTAACGATGTTTTCATTCATACATCCTGTGTTTGTTTTTTATGGTCTAGTGGTTTTGGTGGATAGCAGTATGACTTTTCTCTATGCATATAAAAGTGTATTCCTATGTTTAAGTGTGTTCGTGTGTGTCTGTGTATGTGTGTGCGTTTGTGTATGTGTCTGTGTGCGTGTGTGAGTGATTGAGAGAGAGAGAGAGTTTTTTTGTGTGTGTGTGTGTGTGTGTGTGTGTGTGTGTGTGTCATTTTCCCGTTCGTGGACTGAATTAGCCACTTATGCTTCGATTTATGTAATTTTTTTTCTTTTTACAAATGCTCGAGTGATTTCTGAGGGAGAACTGACGTTCCTATGATTCTGTTGATGTCGACATCCCTGTATTTCCAATGCCCGTAACATATCTATCTATCTATTTCTCTCTATCTCTCTCTCTCTCTCTCTCTCTCTCTACCTGTGTCTATGTGTGTGTGTGCGCGCACGTGTGCGTGTGTGTGTAGGACAACTTTTGGATGATGGATTTCATTTGGTATCTGCATCGTAATGTCTCATTTCACTGTTTAGTAAGTTGTTTTTATTGTGTGTGTGGCATTGTTCTGCGATACACAGAGGGAATATACTGGTACCAATCATATAGGCGGTGCACAGACTATTAGTTTCTATTTTATGCTCGTGTTCGTTATTTTCAATTGCATCTGGAGATGCATAGGAACGTTGCATCCATCCAGCTGATGCTCCAGAATGAGTTTGTATTCAGATTTAAAATTTCAATGGTCGCACATATGTGTGTCTGCTTCGATCAGTCTCACTTGCGAGACTGTTGCTTTATAAACTACGTCTTTGGTTAAATGAATTGGTCCGCTGCAGTTTGCATGAGTTTTCGGTTGCCTACTGCATTTCTTGATATGTTACTCTGTGATCACCTGACGTGTAGCGTATTGTGCTTCTGTACAGGCAATATCGATTTGTTGGAAGGAATGAGCTTATGTGCCAGCACAAACATTTGATCACTATAAACAAATTCTCAGTGTGGTTTCGCCAAAAATTGCGGAATTTTTACCCGTCATTTAATGACGGAAGATTCCATAATATATATATATATGTGTAACTCTGTGTATGAGTGTGGTTGTGTGTGTGCGTGCGTAAATCTATGTACCTCTTTATTGTCTCTAGAAACGGATCTGTGTAATTGTGGACAGTAATTATATTAGACTGGAAATTTCTATTGATGTAGGCGCAGGTGTGGCTGTGTAGTAAGAAGCTTACTCCCCAACCACATGGTTCCAGGTTCAGTCCCACTGTGTGACACCTTGGTGAATGTTTTTCACAACAGCCTCGTGCCGACCAAACTCCTATGAATGGATTTGGTAGGCGGAAATTGGAAGAAGCCCGTCGTATATATATATATATATATATACATATATATGTACACATATATATATGTGTGTGT
>NC_068990.1:77671767-77675365 GCF_001194135.2 Octopus bimaculoides
ACCAGGAGTGGCCAGGCCCAGGAGTGGCCAGAACCAGGAGTGGCCAAGCCCAGGAGGACCATGTGCAGGAGTGGCTGTGTGGTAAGTAGCTTGCTTACAATCACATGGTTCTGGATTCAGTCCCACTGCGTGGCACCTTGGGAAAGTGTCTTCTACTATAGATTTGAGCAGACCAAAGCCTTGTGAATGGATTTGGACGATGCAAACTGAAAAGAAACACGTCGTGTTTGTGTGTCTGTATTTGTCTCCCCACCATCGCTTGACATCCGATGTTGATGTGTTTCCGTCCCCTTAACTTAGCGGTTCGGCAAAAGAGACCGATATAATAAGTACTAGGCTTACAAGCAATAAGTCCTGGTGTCGATTTGTTCGATTAAAAGCGGTGCTCCAGCATGGTCGCAGTCAAATGACTGAAACAGTTAACAGCAAAAGAACAAAAGAGATGAAAATGCGCGAAAGCTTTGCACTGAATGTTTGTTAAATAATATATTGTTTATTAAAAATTAATTCCTGTCTTACTGTTAAGGTTTGACGCAACAGATCGCCTGGGAATACCGTTGCTACTTGGTGAACTTGCTCCTTTAGAAGCCATCTCTATAAGCTTATTTCAGTGCTATTACTAATTGTCGAGCTAAGGAAGCTAGTTGGTAGAATCGTTAGTAAGGAGGTGAGCTAGCAGAAACATTAGCACGCCGGGCGAAATGCTTGGCGGTATTTTGTCTGTCGCTACGTTCTGAGTTCAAATTCCACCAAGGTCGACTTTGCCTTTCATCCTTTCGGGGTCGATTAAATAAGTACCAGTTACGCACTGGGGTCGATGTAATCGCTTTAATCCCTTTGTCTGTCTTTGTTTGTCTTCTCTATGTTTAGACCCTTGTGGGCAGTAAAGAAATAAGAATCGTTAGTAAGCCGGGAAAAATGCTTACCGGTATTTCGTCCATCTTTACGTTCTGAGTACAAATTCCACCGAGGTCAACTTCGCCTTTCATTCTTTTGTGGTCGATAGAAAGAAAGTACAAATTGAACACTGGTGTCGATATAATCGACTGAATCCCTTCCCCGAAATTTCAGCCTTTGTGCCTTTAGTCGAAAGGATTATCATTATTAGAAAGGCGGTAAGCTGGCAGAGTCGTTAGCATGCCGGGCGAAATGCTTAGCGGTATTTTCCCTGTCTTTACGTTCTGCGTTCAAATTCCGCGGAAGTCGACTTTGTCTTTTAATCCTTTCGGGGTCGATAAATTAAGTACCAGCTGCGTACTGGGGTCGACCTAATCAACTGACCCACTATCCCCAAATTTAGGGCCTTGTACCTAGAGTAGAAAATAATTATTATTATTATCATTAGACGCAGGCGAAATTGCTGGACTTGTGTCAAATTTCGTAACTATTATTAGCTGTCGCGTTTCTACGCATTCTGTTACATCATCTATTGATATACAAGCTGCTGATTCTTTATTACTGTGTACATTTTGGCGTTTGTTGTTTTTGTTTTGTTATTTTTTTGGTGTCTTCATCTGTTGCATACAGAGGATAACACTTAACTGAAAACAACAAAACATAAAGGGTTTTATTATTTTGTTGATCAATATAAAAGTTTTAGCGGATATTGGAACTGATTTGATGTTTACATGCATCTAGTTGCAGCAGCTACTTCTATAATCTTTAGATTTTACTGTATTTATAATGTCAACGAGTTCTACTTCAAATTTTTCTAAGTCTTTAAGTTCAGGTATGGAACTGTATATTACGAAATCAATCTTTCCGTGGATGTTTTTGTAACTGTAGCCTTCTTCAGTGTGGAATGATTTCAATCACCTTCATTTCATTACATTTTCAACATTTTGGATTAAACATTTCAAAGCAGTTTTCTTGATCGTATGGAAATGATTTTGATGGATGGATTCCTGTACTCAACAGCACAAAGAACACAAACACACAAAAATAGCTGCAACATTCATAGCTTTGCTAGCCCCAATGTACTGAGGTGCATATCACCAACAATAAGTAGATAGGATTCAGCAATTCCTTCTGACTTAACTTACCTAGGTTACCTTTTTAGTATCCACCACTGGTATCAACGGACAGAATGAGCAGTAGAAATAGAAATAGATTGAGCAGTGCAGAGAACACAATACGTACGAACTGCCACACCACACTCTATACTATTCATCACTGCATATGGGAGTGTAAATATAATGTATTGTCGACTACTTATTATAACAGATTATACAATGACCTACATCTACAAAACATCTATATTATTACACATATTCTAAAGATGAACAACCACTCAGACACAGATATGGCTTTTAGCTTTCTACGGTATGTAGCTGTAGTGTGGTGCTTGCGGTTGGTTTTTAAATGTCAGACCATCTGTGATCGAGTAGACCTATCTATATCCCACTATGGCTACATACCGTAGTCACCTAAAAGTCATGTGATTGCCCAATAAGCGCTCACCTACGGTTAAACCGCAGCAGATCGCTAATGCAAAAACCGCTACTGCCACTGACGTGAAAGCGTATAGCTTAGTGGCTAGAGTGTCGGGCTCACCATCATGAGGTAGTGAGTTCGATTCCTAGACTTGGCTGTGTGTTGTGTTCTTGAGCGAGACACCTTATTTCATGTTACTCCCGTTCACTCATCTGTAGAAAAAAGTTGCGGTATCACTGATGTCAAGCTGTATTAGCCGTTGTCTTTCCCTTCGATAACATCAGTGGCATGGAGAGAGGAAACTGGTATGTATGAGCGACTGCTGGTCTTCCATAAGCAACCTTGCCCGGACTTGTACCTCAGAGGGTAACTTTCTAGATGCAATCCCACAGTTATTCATGACCGAAAGGGGTCTTTTTACTTTACTAGCACCGATATTACAACCGTTATCACCACTGCTATCATCTCTTGCTACCATAATTACGAGTCCCTGAGTGATGTTCTACGTGGTCGCATGACTTGCAAAAATAGCATCCAAACCTCCCACGAATTATGTTTAAAAAAGAGAGAGGTTCCATTAGACATTGTAATGCTAAATATACAGGAGAGTTATGGTCTTAACTGGATCGACTTTGATGGGGAATCTGCGCGCAAGCGACTGATACAAAGGTTTTAATCCCCCCCCCCCCCAAAAAAAAAAAGACTACAATAACTTTTATCGCTTTCCCTATTACCCGCTATCAATAGTCACCGCCATTACTACCTCCACCACAATTATCACCATTACCCTCCATACAGGAAAGGCATATTGGACAGTCCGAGAAATACAGATAGGTCCACTCGGCACAACCGACCTGGTATTCAAAACAACCACAGACACCATTATAACTACAATAGACACCAGCAGAGCCGAAAGGAATTAAACATCTCACCGATACCATGGCTAGACTTTTTACAGGCGCAGGCGTGCCTGTGTGGTGAGAAGCTGGCTTCCAAACTAAATGGTTCCGGATTCAATCGCACTGCGTGGCATCTTGGGCAAGTGTCTTCTACTATAGCCTCGGGCCGAGCAAAGCTTTTTGAGGTGATTTGATAGACGGAAATTGAAAGAAGCTCGTCGTATATCTATCTATCCATCTATCTATCTATCTATCTATCTATCTAT
>NC_068990.1:77675375-77676424 GCF_001194135.2 Octopus bimaculoides
CTCTCTCTCGCTTAGTCTCTCTCTCTCCTTCTCTCTCTCTCTCTCTCTCTCTCTCTCTATATATATATATATATATATATATATACATGTGTGTGTGTGTGTGTGTGTGTGTGTGTGTGTATAAGCATATATGTGTGTGTGTGTGTTTGTGTTTGTCATCCACTAATGCTTGACAACCGGTGTCGGTGTGTTTACGCCCACATAACAAATAACGGTTCGGCAAAAGAGACCGATATAAGTATCAGACTTAAAATAATATTTTTAAAAAAGTTATCATTAGGGTCGGTCCATTCGACTAAAAATTCTTCAAGGCAAGTGCTCCAGCATGGCCGCAACCTAATGACACAAACAAGTGAAAGATAAAGGATAAAACATAGGTTTATTTGATCGATGCCAGCCTGTTGCTAAGCAACAGCAATAACAACGACATAAGCTAAAAGAAACAGATGACGGTTGTACGGTACGAAACGAACCGCCAATCCTCTCAATTTGGTCGGTTAATCTACCTACAAAGGACCCTCCGTGGTCTCACATCCTTTACACCAAAGAAACCATTTCTAAAAATTCTATTTAACTCCGTTAACTCGTGCCAAAATAATTTTCTTTTCCTTTGCCTTTCTTTTTATTTTTATTTATTTATTTTTTTTAACATTCAGTAAACAAAAACAAATAAATAAATTAATTTAAAACTTGCCATGTTGAGATCTGTTATAATCGCTTAAAAGCTTCGCTAATCCTCTTAAGAGAATGTATGAAATGGACAGTCTTTCACACCCTCTGTGTTTATGAATGTGTGTTTTTGTGCATGCATATGTGCCTGTGTGTGAGAGCTTGTGGGTGAATGCGCGCGCGTGTATGTGTATGTAGTGTGTGTGTGTGTGTGTGTGTGTGTGTGTGTGTGTGTGTTTTTGGTTGTACGCGAAAGTGAATGTAAAAGTGAAGTTTAATCCTCGCCTCTCATCAAAACACGGTATTCTTCAGATATGTCATGGTACTGAAAGTTTCCAAAATCTATATTGCTTCAACTTAAGGTCGATCGAGTGCCACGG
>NC_068990.1:77676620-77678544 GCF_001194135.2 Octopus bimaculoides
ATAATAATAATAATAATAATAATAATAATAATAATAATAATAATAATAATAATAATAATAATAATAATAATAATAATAATAATATCTGGTATCAACATTGAAAGTTAAAGATTATGGAGTGACATCTGGAGCAAAGACAAGGAGCACAAGAAGGATGCTGAATGGTTGCAAGAACTGAAACAAACAGTAGTCTGTCCAAAACAGGCAGAACTAGTCATTTCAGTTAGGGAAGTGAAGGAAATCAGCAAAAAAATTAACAACTCGAAGGCCCCGAGATCAAATGGAGTTCAAGACTACTGGATCAAAAGATTTGGTGAATGTCATGCACAAATAGCTGCGCAACTCAACACTTTGTTAAATGCCAGCCAAGTAACACCAGAGTGGTTGACATTGGGTAGGACAGTGCTGTGCCTGAAAAACATCGAAAAGGGCAATAAAGGTAGACAATTACAGGCCGATATCCTGTTTGCCACTTATGTGAAAATTATTGACTGGAATACTCACAGAGTCAATGTACGAACGTCTGGAAAAAAATGGAGTCCTACCACATGAGCAGAAGGGTTGCAAGCGTAAGTGCAGAGATATCAGGGATCAACTCGGGATAGAGAAAACTGTACTTAGAGACTGCAAAAGGAGGAAAAGTAACTAAGCTATGTCATGGATTGACTATCGAAAGGCGTATGATATGATCCCACATTCTTGGATGATGGAGTGTATGAACCTATTTGGTAAATCATTGAATGTAGAGCGATTGTTTGGGAAAAGTATGGCGAATTGCAGAATATTTGCAGAATATTTGCTGTAGCCCATCTTTTTAAACCAAGACAAAACAATGTATATTATTATTATCATTATCATTATTATTATTATTATTATTATTATTATTATTATTATTATTATTGTTGTTGTTGTTGTTGTTGTTGTTGTTGTTGTTGTTGTTGTTATCTTAACTGATTAGGAATGTTGATCTTAACTGATTGGAAGAGTTGATCTTAACTGACTGGAAGTGTTGATATTAACTGATTGGAAGTGTTATCATGTACATCGTTTTGTCTTGGTATAAATGATGGGCTACATCAAATATTCTGTGAAATACCACAGATTTGCTTGTCAGTTGTTTGACCTTAACCAGTTGAGAATGTCCCTTGGTGACTGACGATATGTGCATCTCTGATTACGAGCAGAAGATGTGTTGAGAGGAATTCTTTGGGGGTTTGGATAATTCACCTTTGGAAACATGGGTGTTTCGTTCAACATCCTTAAACGACCCTTATTCAGAGACCATTTGAGCAGGATGGACTACTCGACCTGAAGAAAACTCTAACTGGGCTCTACTTTCAATGTCATGCGCTGTTTATTTTGATATGCGATCACCATGTCGCGCACATTTGGTTGAGACGCATGTGCCTGGTGTACCCTTATCAGACGGGTAGTCATGATGGGTATACTGGACTTCGTATATTTTACCCCATTGTCACTTTGATGGCATGCACTGCTTTCTCACTCAATAATGATACAAAGAAGAATACGTATATAATTATGTGTGTGTGTGTGTATAACATATAGATTAATTATGATTTCCACAGACAAAGACAGCGAAGTTACTGGTTTTCTTATCTTTCCTTTTCTCTCGTTTCACTTTTTGCATCAACTTTCCTCCTATTTTGTTTTTTACATTTTTTTCTCTATGCTCTTTCTCATGTTTCCTCAAAGATCAGCGTCCTGGTTTGCAAATACATCTAACGATATGCAGTGATCCTGAAAGATTGCTTAGAGATACATGGCATGTTATATAAATTTACCAAATGACTGTATCTCTAAAGCGTGAAACTATTAGTAGATCTTTTCTAAATTGTGTGTATTAAATGATACACACACATATATATATGTGATATTATATTATATTACATTATATATATATATA
>NC_068990.1:77679401-77680208 GCF_001194135.2 Octopus bimaculoides
ATATATATATATATATCCATATAAGACATTAGCGCATACGACTTGCGATGAATTATAGCTATAGTTCAATACACAGGCGCAAATTCTCCCTCATACACACACACAAATATACATACACATACAAACATCTATATACATACATACATACATACATATATAGATGCATGTATGTATGTATATGATATATATATATATGATGTATATATGATATATATAAGATATATATGATATATATATATAATATATATTACATATTACATATATATATAATTATACATGCATATATATATATATACATATGTATATATGCGTGCGTGTGTGCGTGTGTCTACTTTATATGGAAGCCTACTTGCTTGTGTTTGTGTCTGTAAAAATACGCATGAGTTTTGTTTAATAAAGTCACAACAAAGAATCTACTTGAAGCAAAACAGTACACCAAACTCTTGATACTTGCTTCCCAATGCCACCATTAATCAATTTAGTAGACATATTCTTATATTCCAGACAGGAATTACAGACGTTCTTAGTACTATGCTATTATGGTAGTTTATCATAGACATTATACACACAAAACACAAACAGAAGTGATAGGTTCCTATTGTACGAATTGCATAAAACATATATACAAAAAAACTATCCATACAACTACGAAATGTACAAACATCATACAAACCCAAAGCAAAAACTAAGCTACAAAACTACAAACTGCAATAGAGTATATGCAGAAAATATATTGGGCATTATCAAACAATTGAAAACAATTGAATACAGTAAACCATATGTGTATATATATATATATATATATAT
>NC_068990.1:77683074-77683989 GCF_001194135.2 Octopus bimaculoides
GATATTTATAAATTATAAGCATAATTATAATTAGGGTTCAGCAAATTGCTTCACCATATACCGAAATTTAGAAATAGCAGTTAAATACTATTCCACTACCATAAGATATCTCCCAGACAACAATACTCTCAATTCACGTCGGTAAAGAGAAAAAATAACAAATCCACCCGGCTTTGATCAACTCCATACGCGTTTCTGGATTAAAGAGATGTAAAATTTTTATTATTACTCACTTATATCTGTCTTCAGTGTAGTATTTCAATTGTAAATTTGAGAGTACTAATAATTAAAATACGTCTTCGACTAAGTGACATCGAATAGCTAATATCCCAAAAACCAGCACTTCCGAATTCATACAGACGAGTGAGAACTCGCATTCTTCCCAATCACCTACGTGTGTTACGAGTAATCCCGCAGAAACTGCAGTCTACTATCAGGGAGTGAATTATATTTTCCATAATAATAATAATTTTACCCTTTATTATTTTTGTAAATATGATATTTATATATATGGAATTATATATATGATATTTATATAATATAAATATATATATATATGTTTTTTCTTCACTAGTTTATTACTTTTCTTATTTTGTTATTTTAATTCATGTTCATTGTCCGGAAAACTTTCGTCACACAGCCGTGACCTCTTACAGATACACTTACTCCGGAATAAGTGGAGCAAGAACACACGAAAATGAAAAGTGTCGCTGAAGAGGTCACAGATGTGTGACGAAAGATTTCTGAGATCGTGTGCCGGAACGAAATCAATTGCAGCGGAGAAGGTGTTTATAAGCCATTTAAGAAACACACGGAAACCGTTAGATTCACTTCAACATTTAAATTTAATTTGCCAAAATATTTTCGTCGCTTTGAGACCGCGACCTGTTCACTGACAAAATTCCGTGCTGCATC
>NC_068990.1:77684539-77688544 GCF_001194135.2 Octopus bimaculoides
TATATATATATATATAAAATTTAACGAAAGCTCAACAAACTGAAAATTTTACCAAAACTTAACAAACAGAAAATTCGTAGCTAATTCCGCATGTCGACGTTCAAAAATTCACAATTTCGTGCCTTTAACGTTGATTTTATTCACTTTTGGTGGCGCCAGTGGCTAAAAGCCACTAAGAATAGCTACCGAACGTACAGGACAATGACGAAAACAAACAAGACAACATAAGATATACATATAGAACAAAAAGCGATGCGATATATATATATACATACATATATTAATATACATACATATATACATACATATATTAATCACTCGTAACTATTAGGAGTGTGCAACATGCTCGTTCAGTCTTTGAACGTGTGACTTCCAAAAAAACAAAATGCTGGTGACCCTTGTTACATGCCCTTGGTCAGTGTAGATCACGTGATTACCTTTAGTACCTTCTGTTGACATTCGTGGAATTTAAGGACGTTTGAGATATTAGGCTCAAACGTTCAATTTTTTCTTAGCAAAGGATCAACCTTTTTCGTGAAATTGTTGTTTTTTTTTTATTTTGCAATCAAATAAAAAATTTTCAACGTGTGGGTGGGAAGATATTACACTCTCATACATAAATGAGAATGAAATATTACCATGTTGTTATAGAAAAACATAAACTGCACTTATTGGAGTGAAAGGACAGAATATTTTTACAAGTACAAAGCAGAATGTTTTCTAAAAACTTTCAAATGAATAAAGAATTTTCTAAGAAATTGATATCGCAAAAATGTTTTTTAAGGTATTTTATCAAATGTCTTTTTTTTATAGAAATTCCTTTCAACTCACAAGTATCTTCCATCAGAGTGACCTTCCTTTTACTGTTGAAATGAGCTGCCATATAAATTACTTCTCTCTCGTGTTAACTAGAACTAACAAAGGGTACTGAATTTCACTACCTGACCCATAATAATCAATCCAAATCTAAAACCGGTAACAGATTTCTCTGTCATCTAGCTTTTCAGCTTTCAAAGTAACACGTCATACATACATACATACATACATACATACATACATACATACATACATACATACATACACACAGAAACATATATGCATATATACAAAACATACACACATACACACACATATGTGTGTCTGCATATCTCTTTTACTCTTTTACTTGTTTCTGTCATTTGACTGTGGCCATGCTGGAGCACCACCTTTAGTTGAGCAAATCGACCCCAGGACTTATTCTTTGTAAGCCTAGTACTTATTCTATCGGTCTCTTTTGCCGAACCGCTAGGTTACGGGGACTTAAACACACCAGTATCGGTTATCAAGTGATGTTGTGGGGACAAGCACAGACACACAACATATACACACATATAGATATACATATATACGACGGGCTTCTTTCAGTTTCCGTCTACCAAATCCACTCACAAGGCTTTGATCGGCCCGAGGTTATAGTAGAAGACACTTGCCCAAGGTGCCACGCAGTGGGACTGAACCCAGAACCATGCGGTTGGTAAGCAAGCTACTTACCACACAGCCACTCACATACACAAACACACACATATGCACATATTTTGTTAGGGAAATGCATCAACTATATGAATTTAGCTGCAGATGTACGTATTGATGAGTAGTTGCATTCATATTTGTATATTCGTATATTTATAAATAACTATGCCAGAAACATATAATTATCCAATGATTAATTCATAATAACATATTTTATATCAAGTTTATCTTTTAAAAAAAGTCAGTTTAAAATTTTCCAAAAGAAAACCTTTAACATGAACACCAACTCTAAGCTCTCCCTGACCTACGCTCTGTGAATAATTGAACCGGTGTTATCTATAGACATTCTTTTCTGTTCCTAATATAGTGCAACAACAAGTCATAAGAAAAATGTCAACAAACATGAATTGTAACTTGAACATGTCATTTTTGCTATATAAAACCCTATGACAGTATGCTTATTTACATAAAAGCTTGACTGAAGAGATTCTAAAGTAAACTTGCTTTATTAAAGAAAGAAATTCACTCCAACATACCTCTCTCTACTTATAAACCACAAACATATACTTTTGTCCTGTTTTTTTCCATCCCAACATTAATACACGACCACTTCTATCTTCCTATGTCATATATAATTTTCATTTACATTACTACACCTAGCAAAAGACACCCTACCAAAAGCTATATATTAAGGCAGAGAAAACGAAGCAAATTAGTCTAATGAGAGTTTGTAAACTGATACTATGAAGTCACTTTCAACCATTTTCTTCAAAAAATTCCTACACACACACACACACACATACTCTCACACACACACACGCACACACACACACACACACACTCACATACGCACACGCACACACATATATACAAACATACTAAAGTCACACATATATATGATATATATATTTTTTGTAGTTTCAGCTCAGAGCTGCGGCCATGCTGGGGCACCGTCATTTTGCTACACTGTTATTATTGAGAGCCTCCTCTAATATGTGACATTTGGTGAATAAGGAAGTTTGATGTCACTACCCTCATTTGCACCTCTTCCCGCGAGGTGGGTTCATCTGGAACTCTCGACACGAAGAGGTCCAGGTTCGATTTGAAAACACCTACATCCACTTTGTGTAGGTCTCACAAGCTCTTTGGGAGAATATTAAAAAGCTGTGGGGCCCTGTAACTCAGGTTGTTGCAGTAACTGGTCCTGAAACGTGATGGCATTGATGGGATCTTTGGAACTGTGTCGACCCGTTCTGGCATTTGTGTAGCTCTCAATGCCAAAGTTTGGCACAATTCCTTCCAGGATCTTCCAGATGAATATTACTGCATACCTCTCCCGCTTTCGCTCCAGAGAGTAGAGTCTTAGCTGTTTCAACCTTTCCCAGTATCTGAGCTGTTGCAACGAGGCTATCTTCTTTGTGAAGCTTCGCTGGACTGCTTCAAGATCCGCCATTAATTTTACACTGTTGGGTGAGCATAGCTGGGAGCAGTAATCCAGGCGGCTGAGGACGAATGTCCTCCAGAGGACCATCATGGTTTCCTTCTCTCTGGTTCTGAGCGTTCTCAGAATCCAGCCAGCCAGTCGTCTGTACTTTGTGGCCATCCTGGTAATGTGCACTTGGAAAGACGTATCATCACTCATGTCGATAACCAGATCCCTCACTGATTTAGGCCCTGGGATTGTAATCCCCTGTGGCACAATGTACCCTGTAAGTTTTATATTCAGTTTTGGATGCTGTAGCGCAGGGCTTGGAAGTTTTCAGCATTAAACTGCATATTATTGTCCTCAGCCCATCTGCAAACTGAGTCCAACTCCTGCTGCAGATGTGCAGCATCGCTGGGGTTCTGTATTTTCTGCGAGACTTTCGTATCGTCTGCTTAGCTAGCAAGGGTGGGTATCCGGGCAGCTGAAGAATTATCTGAGAAGGCCACTATGAAAAGCAGTAGTCCCAAAACAGTGCCCTATGGAACACCGCTCACTACTTTTGTTTTCTTTCAGGCGGCTCCATTGGTCACTACTGCCTGACTTCTATCTTTCAGAAAGTCATGTAACCACTCTCCAAGTTTCCCAGCTATGCCAAGATCACGTAGTTTGTGGCATATCATACCATGATCCACTTTATCAAAAGCTTTTGCAAAGTCAAGGTATATTTTGTCTACATTTGAGTTGTTGAGTAACTGCCTCAACACCCAGTCATAGTGATATAAGTGCTGGGTCAGGCAGCTCCTATCTGATCGAAAGCCATGCTGGATATCACTCAGCAAGTTGTTTTCTTTTAGAAATACGATTAGTTTCCTTCTGACTATTCGTTCCATGACTTTGTGAAGTCAGAGTAATAAGCCTATAGTTTTTGGCATCTGCTCTGCTTCCTCCTTTATGGATTGGACATGTTATTCCCTCTTTCAGTTTGCTTCGCAGCCAACCGTTTGCAAGAAAACTCTGGAAGAGAATCTATAGAGGTTTCGCCAGGGCACGCTTACACGATTTGAGGAAGA
>NC_068990.1:77688554-77689177 GCF_001194135.2 Octopus bimaculoides
TGTGTGTGTGTGTGTGTGTGTGTGTGTGTGTGTGTGTGTGTGTGTGTGTGTGTGTGTGTGTGTGTACATATAAATGTATTTATATATATATACATACATACATATATATACTTATAAATGTGTGTGTGTATTTATATATCCATATATACATACATATACATGCAATAAATTAAAATTAATTATGTTAGAAACTAAAGTGACAGAGAACACTATAATTTATAGACTTAGTCACTCCCACCACCTTTCTGTGAATTTCTCCAAACAGCTGTATTTTATAACTAAATAAATTCAAATTTATTCTTGTTCCATATAAAGGTTGACAAAATCACGACCAAAATATTCTGCCATTCTTCTGTAATCATTCAATATATAACTAAATTTATAAATATTCATTCACAGCGATATTTACATTTTGGATCCTTTAATTAATAGCAGCCGACTATTTTAATATAGTAGCCATTCAAATCTGTATGTGAATAGGTGCAGGTGTGGCTGTGTGGAGAGAGGCTTGCTTCCCAACCATATGGTTCCGGGTTCAGTACGACTGCGTGACACCTTGGGTACAACAATACACAAAATTACAAAACATTATATATATGTATATATATATGTGTGTGTATATA
>NC_068990.1:77689627-77691702 GCF_001194135.2 Octopus bimaculoides
TATATATATATATATATATATATATATAAATATATATATATATATATGCATATATATGTGTGTGTTAGTGTCTTTGTGTCTGTGTTTGGCCCCCACCATCACTTGACAACCGGTGTTGGTGCGTATACGACCCCGTAACTTAGCCGTTCGGCAACAAAGAGCGATAGAATATGTACCAGGATTATGACTGAAACAAGTAAAAGATAAATTATAAAAATGCATACTCGCACCAATTTTGTCGCGCCCATGTACGAACCGAGAATAAGCAGTGGAATTTAGAGAAGCAACCTCTTTTCTATTCATTGAAGGATATACAAAACACCATCAAAGGAAGTTTGCAACACATGCCTCATCGCAAAAATGCCCTCTTCTCTAATGAGAAACATACAAAGTTTGAATCCAAATTTATCACCATGAAAAGGAAGTGAAATTTTGATATAAGTTTAATTCCTTCCAAAGCATATTGAACAGTTCCATGAAATCCTTCAAACACTTCCCTAATGGCCACGTAATTCCATACAAATGAAAGGAGAACCAAGAAGTAAACACCAATTTACACTCCAGCCTCCTGGCAAATAGCATTATATGATAAAGCTTACAAAATAACAACCACTTAAATCTGTAAGAATATATAAACAAAGGAACAAGCATCCCAAATAGAATTAGCAGAAAGTGTCTATCTCCTGTTAACGAAATGAATAATATAATGCAATATGTGCGCGTTTCTGCGTTTGCCCATCATTTATCACACAACATGCACGCACGCACGCACGCACAAACACGCACGCACGCACGCACAAACACACAGATTGATAAACATGTATGTGTAGCGTTATATCATTGTGTAACTGATATAATAGAAGCAAGAAAAAGGTTTTAGGTAGATAAGGAAACAAGAGTTGTGAAGAAGATGGCGACAAGTGAGAGAATGATGAAAAAATCTTAAAGAATTAGCAAGAGAACGGCGAGAATGTAATCTAAGAATTGTATATCTGTATGTGTGCGTGTATGTGTGCGTGTGTGTACGTGTGTGTGTGTGTGTGTGTATGTGTGTGTGTTTATGCTTACCGTTTTAAATAGATATCAACTTGGGTCCCATTATGTTTTTCAATACATAACTTAGCTATTAGCTAAAAATGGATCGTTAAAATAACGACTGCGTTAAAATAAGTATTGCGGTCAGTATGAATGACTAACTTCGTTGAAGATGGTGCTCCAGCATGGCCCCAGCCGTTTGACTGAAAGGAACAGAACAGAAAAAAAATAGTATATACATATACGGGTGTCTGCATGTGTGTGTGTGTGTGAGTGCATAAATTTTTGCATGTATGTGTGCATGAAAGTGTGCATTCTTGTGTTCTCAAGAGAGAATATATGTATATATACATTATATATATATATATATATATATATATATATATATATATATATATATATATATACGAGTAGATGTGTGTCGGAACATGCATATGTGTGTGTAAGTATGTATGGTTGAGCGTGAGAAAATTAAGATAAAGGTGATAAGTTCATTGAATATGCTGTGAAAGAGAATGTTGTGAATGTAGTGAAGTTAAAGAAAGACAATGATTGAAGAGGAAATACACTTTAAAAAAGATGTTTAAGAAAAACAACTGAACAAAGTGAGAAAAAAAAAAGTCAAAGAAAATGGCGGAACAATATGGCTGCTATGTGCGAGCGTGTTTATTCTAACGTTAATAAAAACAAGATGGTGGAAGAGATATCAGACTCTTCGATAATGGACGCTGGATGAATAGCTTAAACACAAGCTGTGTTTGTATTGTTTATATGCCAGTATGCCTATGTATGTATGTATGTATGTATGTATGTATGTTTACGCATACATACATGCATATGTGTCTGTCTGTGCATTTCTGTGTAAGTATATACATATATGAATATAGAAGAAAATGTATGTTTCATATATATATATATATATATATGAAACAGAAAATCTGTAATCAATAGGCACTAATCTAGACATCTGTTAATTGAATGTGTACATAATATATATATATATATATATATATATATATATATATATATATATATATATA
>NC_068990.1:77692103-77702212 GCF_001194135.2 Octopus bimaculoides
TATATAATGTGATAATGTGTACGTACATATAAATATCTGTGCATGCATACACAAACACATATTTCTGTATATGTGTATATGAAAAATATACATACATATATGTGAGCGTGTATGAACGCACGCGTGTATTCTATGGGTTTGTAAGCACATATGCGTGTGTGTATGAGTATGTATGTGTAAAAGTATTCCTACTGTGTTTGTGCAAGTGCGTGTGTGTGAATATATGTGTCAGTGTGTCAGTCTTAGTGTCATTGCAAGGTGAGTACTTGCGAAGCAGAGAATGTATTAACATCGGGAAATATTTTTTCTCTAGAAATTTATGAAAATCACACAACGTAATATACATCGTAGAAAATGATTAGAATTTTGGGACAAGTTCTGAATAAGTGAAACCTTCTGATATGAACGGACCGTCACAGAAGTTTATTTTGTGATCACAAAGATCGCATGGTTTCTATGTTCGATCTTTCTGTGCAGCATTTTGGCAACTACCTTCTACTATAATCTGAGACCGTGATCTCAAGAACAATTGTTTCTTGTTTTTTGAAACACTAAATATCGGTGCTGCATGATGAAACAATTATCTATTACGAGAAGTGATTATTTTGCTGATCGTACAGCCGCGATGTCTGGGGCTAATGGCCACCAGCCAGGACTGTTTGCCTCTCGTTTCCTTTTTAATAATTTTATCAGGAGGGATGGACTATGTAGTAACCCTTTACAGGGCTATGAAACTAATGAGAGACGGGAAGAGGATATCTTGAAACTGGAGACTTGAACCGAATGTTTGCGATTGAGTGGACTCAGCTAGAGGCATCGAAGGTGCCAAGTTGTGTTGCTTTTGAATTGGAAACCAAATTAAGTCTATCACCCATGTAGGCTATGCTGGAATATGAACTCAGGAGGCAACAAAGTCGGAACAAATACTACAAGACATTGGGTCCAACGTCCTCACATTTGATAGAACTTTAATGAAAGAATAGCAAAGCTAACTTCTGTAGGATTTGAATTCAATGTGCAGAGAGTGAAAACAAATTCTGTAAGGCGTTCTATCTGACGCTCTAACGGTTCAGCTAATTCTCTGCCTGTGATGGATAATCAAGTTTTTCTCTACTTAAAGTGGTTGTCATGAAACGTGGTATAGTGGAAAGCGTTTGAAAGGGTTCTGAACAAGATTTTGCCTCTCTGTCTAAATCAGTGGTTTTCATCCATTTTCTTACCTATGAACCACTTTGATTAGTATTTTGCTTGGGTGGACCCCACCCCATAGCAATTCAATGTTTAAAAAATCTTATAATTTTTATTATTAAAATCCAGGTGAGAGCTGGCAGAATCGATAGCACACCGGGCGAAATGCTTACTGGTATTTTGTCTGCCGCTAAGTTCTGAGTTCAAATTTCGCCGAGGTCGACTTTGCCATTCGTCCTTTCGGAGTTGATAGATTAAGTACTAAGGATCTAATTCACAGATATTTTAATTATTTTTTGTTTTAACTAAACAGTTTTTGAAACTTCGAATACTGGTACAATTTCTTACGTAGACCACGGTTTTAACCAAATTTCGTATTTTAGAAGTTATTTCGTGTTAAAGTTGTCGTATTTGGGTAATTTCAACCAATCAACGACGTGTATCCGGTTGAAGAAAGCTACTGCTGTTTGAGATAATAATCGAAGAGGAACAACTTCCGGATCATCTCTACTAAATGTCACCACTCCGTTCTATTCGTATGTTGTGCCACCTTTACCCATTCTTCCTTTCTAGTCACCACCGTGCGTTCCTTACTGTTTCCTTCCCTTCTACACTATCAACCACCAACGAACTTGGCATTGCCACTACAATTACCGTATTTTCCGGTATATAAGCCGCTATTTGTTTTATTTTACTTTCATGTTTTGATAAGGTTACTGTTTTTTTGTCTAATAAAGACTTGTATATTGACGAAATGCGTTTGTTGATTATAGTAAGATAAAATCATGACAATAACAATACATCTCATAGTTGTAAAATAAGGCATTTTGAAACTACATACACGACAACAACAAAAATGCTAGCTGAGGACTCGTTGCTCTATGGTGTTGATTCTTCGAACAGAGTGGTGATATTTAGTAGAGATGACCCGGAAGTTGTTCCTCTTCGATTACCATCGCAAACAGCAGTAGCTTTCTTCAACTGACTACACGTCGTTGATTGGTTGAAATTACCCAAATACGACAACTTTAACTCGAAATAAATTCTAAAATACGAAATTTGGTCAAAAACGTTCAGAGTAAACCGTGTTCTTTGTGGAAAATTCTACCAGTATTCAAAGTTTCAAACTGTTTAGTTTAAAAAAAATTAATTAAAAAATCTGTGATTGAGATTGAATAGATCCAGTACCAGTCAAGTATTGGGGTAAATGTAATCGACTTACGAAATTTCAGGCCTTGTGAAGAGGAACAACTTCCATGCTTAAAAAAATCTTCAAGCGGTGCCTCAGCATGGTCGATGTCTAATGCCTGAAACAAGTAAAAGATAAAAGATAAAAGATTACTTTACTTTCTGGGTTAAAATCTCATCAATTTGTCTTTTACACTCTGAGGGAAAAGGTATTGACAAAGCAAGTAGCTGTCAAGTATTGAATTCAATATAATTGAATACATTACTCTCACAAAATGTTCGGCATTTTAGAAATTCATATTCTATATTCTAACTGGTATTGTCGAGTGGCCCCAGGCCATCTCTGCTCCAGTAGACCTATGAAAAACAGCATTTTAGCTTGACTAATCCACTTTTATCTATTCAACCATAATATATCTTGGAATATCATTCAAGGTGTATTTTATTTTTAATGTTTATGACAATAGTTTAAGATTTGAGAATTTAGCTACTATTTCAAAATGTCCTGCGGCAAAATAAATATTCATTCGTTGGATCGTGAATCATTTTTATTATGTTGTCATTATTATTGTTGCTGTTGTTATTGATATTAAAAAAAACAATATGATAAGCAGCATTCAGAGATAACATTCTCGACGAATATGAAAATCGTTCGGTTAACAATATACTTGTAATGTACAGTATAACTATCAGGTCATCACATAAGTTCTGTCCGAATTTTGAATAAAGAAAACAAGTGATCAAACGTTATATTTAATTGAAATTTAATCATCAATGTACTTTCCCTGATTATCTATGACTTCCTTCCATCTATTTACAAGCTTTTTAATCCCATCAATGTAAAACTCTTTTGGTTTCAAAGCGAAGAGCTCTGAAATGTCAGTTTCGACCTTCTCCTGGCTTGCGAAAGTTATGTCCCCCAAATTATTCTGTAAACTACGAAACAAATAGTAGTCTGAAGGAGCAAGGTCGGGAGAATAAGGTAGATGAGGAATTTTTTCCCAACCAAGCTCCTCGATCTTCTGTGATGTGATCTTTGCAGTGTGGGGTCACGCATTGTCCTGATCAAACATCACTCCTTTTCGATCACTAAAGCGGGTCTTTTTTTTTTACAAAGCTTGGTTCAAACTCTCTAATTGCTGACAGTAGACTTGAGCATTGATTGTTGCATTAGGTGGTAACAATTCAAACTGAATTACTCCTTTGCAATCCCACCAGATAGTGAGAAGAACCTTTTTCCTATGAAGTTCCCTTCTCGTTTGTGGTTGAGCTTTCTCCCTTTTACCAAGCCACTGTTTACGGCGTTTAACATTTCGATAGAAGATCCATTTTTCGTCACCACTCACATGTCTATCCAAAAAGGGTGAAATGAGTTCGTGAGAATGGAGAGAAGAGCAGATGTCAACTCGGGATTTGCGGTTGCTTTCGGACAATTCATGAGGCATCCATTTTCCAAGTTTATGAACCTTTCCAAATTGTTGAAGATGACGATGAACAGTTTTATGGTGTGAACTAAGCTTTATTGCCAATTCTTCAACTGATAATGCAGAATTTTCTTCAAGTAATGCCTCAAGGAGCTTATCATTAAATTTAATGGACGTCCTGTTCGATCTTCATCTTCAAGGCTGAAATCTCCACTTCTGAATTTTGCAAACCATCTTCTACAAGTTCTTTCATTCAAGCATTCTTTCCCATAAACTGAGGGTATGTCTCGAGTCGCTTCGGCTGCAGAGTTTCCTTTTTTGTACTCATAAAGCATTATGTGCCTCAAATGCTCTTTGGATACTTCCATGTTAGAAAGGGTTTTAATCAAAGAAATTTTAATTCTATTATTCTGTAAAATAATATTTAATTAGTTTAAATGTACACAAATGCATAGAAATAATTTTTAATTCTATTAGACTTTCTAAAATACTATTAAATTTCATTCAATTTTTAAAAAAAGGTAAAATCGGACAGAACTTATGACATGACCTGATAAATATGTTTTAAAAACAAATGACATATTGATAACGTAACGAATAATGGAGAATATAAATTAAATAGTATAGAACAATTATTTTCACGTTTAAAAAAGACGAGTTCATTTTGTGGTGACGGCTGGTTGGAAAAGATAACATTTATTTTTGATGTCAGCAAGGACAGAAGTTGAACGGAAAATAACGTGACAGAGAAGGGGTAAGAGAGAAAGGGGAAGAGAAAGAGAGAGAGGGAGTGAGAGAAAGAGACAGTTAATACAGATAATCCAAGCTTGAACTTCCGTTCGTTTCCAATAGATGATTTCTGGAGAGAAAAGAAAAGATTGTCTCTAGCTTTTCCAGATACGATTTAAACTGATGTCGAAGAGTGGGATTAGTGTATAGTTGCAGTGCAATTAATATTTAGTGCAAACATTGGTGATAGTATGTTTTGTATGTGTGTGTATATATATATATATATATATATATATTATGTATGTATGCATATGTGTGTGTGCTTGTGTGTGTGTGGAGGAGGCGTCTATGCGTGTGGATCTGTGTATATGAGTGTATGCAAAATCAGTGTATAGCAAAACAAATCGTACATTAAATATAAAAAAATAACAGTAACAACGATATCGAAATGTTACCTTAGAAATAATTCATCCTGATATTTTCGAGCAAAAAAAAAACCTTTACAAAAGGTATTTATTTAAAGAATAAGAGACAGAAATTAATTACGGGTTCATTATGTTGGCCTGTCGAATTATTGTGTGATACTCGAATTAGTAAATTTTTAGATGTGTAGAATTTAAGGCTGTCGATTGTATCCACGAGGCACAAGTGCCAGGGTGAGATGATGTGTGAGAGGAAGAATTGGGCCGAGTTTTGTGATGCTTTGCGACTATTGCATAAGATTGGTTATTTATAGTAATCACTAGCATTCATTCAATTTGCTAGTTATTAGTCGTCGGTTTGTGTGCGTTTATTTATTTCTATGCATACTTACACTGTATATCAGATGCGATCCAGTTTGCAAACGCAGCAAATATAAAGTCGGTCACACTGTTCGGCCATCACACATCCGAATCAAAGAGAATCTCCAGTGATGCGCATCGCATTAAAGAAAATACTTTGAGAATGCCGCAACATGAAAAAAGAAATGTAGCTACCATTAAAACCACGGGCCCTTATATCGCTAATCTCAAGATAAAAGAAAAAAAATGTCGCTCTGATAACAAAAGGAAACTCCCGACAGTTGTCATTTTGTCGTCCACAATGTGATCTTTAGGTTGCCAACGCCTCTTTGGGGCTTTGGAAACTTCATCACGATGTCACATTGTACAAATTAAATTAAAGAAACACTAAATATAATTTTTAATAACTAGTAATAGTGAAAGTGTTGTATACAGTGCTCAGGTGCATACAACCAAGAAAAAAAAGGGATCAGGTGTACTGTTGGTGAATTTCAGGAAGCATGGAAGTTTTGAAGTATGTAGTATCTCGACAATCGTGCGGTAAAGAAGTCCGCTTCGCAAAGCCACATGCTTCCGAGTAACGATCCCTCGACAGCATGCTGCGTGTGTGTGTGTGTGTGTGTGTGTGTGTGTGTGTGTGTGTAATAGTATAGAAGGAGGTGACAGGTTCAAACAAATATCGTCCGGCTATTGACTTAGAGTCAAGATATTTAATCAATAACCGTGAGTTCCACAAAATGTTTTGTCGAAGTCACGGTTATTGATTGCACACACGCGCACTCACATATATATATATATATATATATATATTTGCAATGTGTGTTTGTGCGTGTATGTGTGCGTGCGCGCGCGCATACGTAGGTAGATGCCTGTCTGAGCGTGTCTTTACATCTACGGATATGTCGAGTTGCATTTCCCTGTGATCAGAAAAGGTAAACCAACCGTTCGATAAATAGAGATCAATAAAATAAATACCTGACTGCATTAGACATGATGGATTAAAACAGACACTTGAACACGTAAAGGGGGTACTCCAGCATGGCCGCAGTGAATTATTGAAATCAGTAAAAGAATAAAATAATAACTAAGTACTATGGGCCATTCTGCTTCTGCACAACATTGCACTGGACAAACTATGAAGGGAACTTGTACGTGTACGGTTGACATGCTAAAAACAGCAGCCTAATATCCCTAAAATCAGACACCTCAGCCACCTCGGGAATAGGGGATGTGCTTGCATTGTCTAAAATTTTGGTGGGTATAATGAAAACATTTGAACATCCTCGTGAAAAATTTAATCACCAAAACAAACGGGCGCAGAATCATCTTTGGACTGCTTTAAACATTACTTTTCCATTATTGGATTTATCTGCGGTATTTCGTCTGCCGTTACGTTCTGAGTTCAAATTTCGCCAAGTCGACTTTGCCTTTCATCCTTTCTGGGTCGATAAATTAAATACCAGTTGCGTACTGGGGTCGATCTAATCGGCTGGCCCCCTCCCCCAAAAAATTCGGGCCATGTGCCTAGTACAGAAAAGAATAATCATTATCATTATAACCGTGTAAGGCGGCGAGCTGGCATAATCGTTAGCGCACCGGGCGAAATGCTTAGCGGTATTTCGTCTACCGCTACGTTCTGAGTTCAAATTCCTCCAGGATCGACTTTGCCTTTGATCCTTTCCGAGTCGATACATTAAGTACTAGTTGAACACTGGAGTCGATGTAATCGACACATCTTCTCCCCCAAAATGGATGCTCTTGTGAGAAAATTTGAAACCATTATTATTATAATTGCTAAGGCAGCGAGCAGCAGAAACGTTAGCACGCCGGGCGGAATGCTTAGCAGTATTTCGTCCGTCTTCGTGTTCTGAGTTCAAATTCTGCTGAGGTCGACTTTGCATTTCATCCTTTCGAAGTCGATTAACTAAGTACCAGTTAAGTGTTGGAGTCGATGCAATCGACTAGTACCCTCCCGTAAAATTTCAGGCCTTGTGCCTTTAGTTGAAAGGATTATTATAACTATTAAGGCGGCAAGCTAACAGAATCGTTAGCACTCCAGGCAAAAATGCTTAGCGGTATTTCGTCCATCTTTATGTTCTGAGTTGGAATTCCGCCGGGGTCGATTTTGCCTTTCATCCTTTCGGGGGTCAATAAATTATGTACTAGTGAAACACTGGGGTCGATGTAATCGACTAGATTCCTCTCCCAAAATTTCAAGCTTTGTGCCTTTTGTAGAAAGGATTATTGCTAATATTATTTATTATACCTGTGTTTGTTTTCATATTAAGATTGAAAAAAAAAACTGACCTTGGGCCTGGATTTGCACCATTTAAAGAAGTTTCATTCCCGCGCTTATACTCACCCACCATTTTAAGAAAGACGAGGCATTGTGGACGATATGCATCTAGATGCACTAAATTTGAAAATACAATGGGATTGATGATACCAGTTGACCTAGGGTTAAACATCAATTTCAGTAGAGCGTAAAATAGCGATAATGAATAATTGAAAGAAGGATACTTCAAAAATGCTGATTGAACTTTACCTTTTATTTGTGATACTGACAACATTAATGAGAGCCGAGGGGAAAGGTAAGCTGCGTTTGGTGTGCATTTAACAACACCTGAACACTCCCCACGTCTTCTATCACTACAAGCATGTACACACATACACACATTCATAGAGAGACACAGACATTTCCAACTATGGCAATAGGAAGTTGGAAGGTGATTGAGGGTTTGTCCTCTATATCGACCTGTTTGCTGAACTGTAAATTAAACAGAAGCGAATATTCTGCAAGGAAACAGTATTGATTAGGTAAACGAGAGGAAAGATTACTTTACTGTCCTTGATAATTGTTTCGCTGTTTCCCTATTCACAATATGAAGAAGATCTCCGGGAACTTGTGTAAAAGTTACAGATTTATCACAAGCATTTGAGAAAAAGAAGGAAATCATATTCCAAGAATAGCTACTGGGTTTGGAGAATGTGGAGATGTAGTTCGAAGTGAGATAAGAAGAGATCCGCTTGCACGCATGTCGAGTGTAGAAATATGAAATCAAGAAATCTGAATCAAGCAAAATTTTTAATAAACAGAGAAAAAGAATGTGGTGGAGGAAGGTGCACGCGTGTATGTGTTCGTTTGTACATGTTTATGCGTATGTGTTCGTTTTGTTTGCCTTGGCTGACTGAGTAATTGTATGTATGTATGGATGGATGAATGGATGGATTGAAGTATGTATGTATGTATATATGAATATGTGGACGTGTGTATTTATGTGCTTGTGTATTTAGAATTGTTCAGTTGTTAAATTTATTGATATTGTCACCTAGCGGAGGCCAGCTCTGATCTAGAAGACCTATGATGAAAGAGATTACAAACTTGACTATCTCGATTTGAATTTTCAGCCTTAGTGTACATACGACCATACTATCCACCATGTTTTCCTGTTTTTAAGACCATAGTGTGTGATTTGAGGGAGATTTCGTAGTCATTTCTCACAAGTCGAACGACCGTTTAGAAGTATTCTTCTTGATCAGCGTCGATGACTTCTTTAAGATTTGAAAGAATGTAAAAAGTAAAGGGTGTATGAAAATCCCATCGCAATATGTGCAACTATAATTCATCTGATTTTCAATTTATTAGTTAAATCTAGTGTCAAGTCGATAAGTGAAACGGAAGTACTCAAGCTCTCATTGAAATAGCTACTCAACACGTTAAAAATGTAGCCCTTATGTGGCCGATAAATCTATTAGAAATAACAATTAAGTGTCCCTCAAATTATACCATTCCATCTTAGAAAAGGCACATAGGATAATTTAGCACAAGGGTAATATCCGGATTCCAAACTTTCCCAATACAACTCTCTCCAATGCTTTCTGGCTTTTCCTCTCACCCTCTCGTCACATCTAGCTATACACATAACTTTCCACTTTTCACTCGTTCGAATTACTTGCATCCTAGTGTTAAAACCTTTTTCCTCTTCTTCTTCCTCCCCTCCCCTCCCCTCCCACTCTCTTTATCTCTCTATCAGTTTATTTATCCATCTGTCTGTCTCTCTGTCTGTTTGTCTATCTAACTCAGATGGACAATTATCAAAAACATTAGATTTTCACCTCCCGTATCAAATCAATTCACTGTCATTAAATTTCATTTACAAATGTTTATAAATTTACCAAATACGTTTGGATAAAATAAAAACGAAATGGTCACGCTTGGAATATCTTTGATCATACTTCTGCTCGACCAGGATTGATTTGAGGGTTAAACAACCCATCGACTATTTATTTCCAATTATAAATAAACGAAACTTGAACCGACCAATGTGCGCCGACCAATTAAAAATTAATTATAACAAACTTACGTTTATATTTTTCATTTTGATTAGTAAATGTTACCTTTGGTTGATTTTAAGTCAATGCTTCACTGGTGTGCCAAAAGAAAAGATATCTAGGAACCCCAAGCATTTAAGAGTCTTAAAAAATCGTGTTGTTAACAAATATGTTGTGTACAAGTACAAGGCGGTGAGCTGGCAGAATCGTTAGCGCCTCGACATTTCATCCAGCTCTTTACATTCTAAGATCCAATTCCCTAGATGTCGACTTTGCCTTTTATCCTTCGGAGTCAATAAAATGAGTACCAGTTGAGCGCTGGAGTCAATCTAATCGACTTATCGACTCATCTAAAATTAATGGTCTTGTGCCCAAAATAAGTATATAATAAAACTGAAGCCATTGTATACAAGTATAGATAATAAAATAAGCCATATATATATATATATATATATATATATATATA
>NC_068990.1:77703019-77704755 GCF_001194135.2 Octopus bimaculoides
ATATATATAGATATACACATATACAAACATATATACATATATATATGTATATATATATCTGTATATATACATGCGTGTATACATATATATATATGTTAATATGTATGTATGTACATATATATACACACACACACACAGAAACACAAATACCCACACAAACACATATATGCATACAAACATATACATAAGTATGCATTGTATGTGTGTGTGTGTGTGTGTGTGTGTGTGCGCGCGCCTTAATAAAGAATCCAATATCACAAATATGGCGATTAGTCGAGTTCACTATTATGTTTTGATTCCCGGAAGAATTTGGTTCACTTCAATTCTGCCGCTAACCAACTTCATGATCCAGTTTCCATCTCCAGTGTACACAACCTCAGTCCTTTGCCGAATGGCAACGATCCATAGAAGAATCACTGTTTAACATAGGGTTTTCTTAATATAATGCAAACTAGCGGGGTCCGCTAATATTTCATGGAATTAATGATAAATTTATTGGGTTATTTCTGGAAACTCTATCCTAAAGACCTGAAAGCGTAACCTGTGTTTTGTCTGTATGGAAAGATAGTCGCTCATCTGCTATTCATTGAAAAGTGAAGGAAATTGGAATACGATGATTACTTAATGCACTTTATATACTTTATGCACAATTTTACAGACTTAATACACAGCACTCTCCCTCTTTCTCTATCACTCTTCGCTTTATCCTCTTTTTCTCTCTCCTTTTTCTTTCGCTCTTCGCCTTTCCATTCATCTGATCACCTGAAAGCGTTACAGACGGGCTAAGTAACAGAGGAAAAAACCTTAGTTAAAAAAAAAATTACACATTTCACTCACCACCACCTTTCCATCCCCTATCTCTCTTGTCTTCCCTCCCCTATCTCTCTTGTCTCCCCTCCCCTAACTCTTATAAGATGTGGGGTCAAATTTTACATTGCATAAAGTTCTTGTCATGTGCGGGAGTCGATTTAAGGGATTATTCAATCACACAAAAACGCGGCGCGTGCGTGATGTGTGATTGTGTCTTTGCTAGAAATCGATATTAAACAAAATAAAAGTCAAGAACTTACTTAGGGATAGGACGCTGATCCATTCCGTTTGGGTGATATCTTGAGATTCATAGAATTGGTGATTTAAGACAAACGAATTCATTTGTAAATTCTTTAGCTTTGCCACTGTTTACAATATAGCTAAGCTGTTAGAAATCAAATGGTTTTGTTGTGGGCATGGAAAAACTGCAAGGAAGGAATGCAAACTCGTATTATATTTGTTCGACCATTTATACTCCCACTTTCTCATCCATATCATGCAAGAGTCATGGGTGAATTCATGAGAGGTAAGTTCTATTGACCGAAGAGTTGCTTGATAGTTTTCTGTCGCAAGCACTGCACCGCATTTTAAGGAAAGGTACAAAGAAAAGATTCAGTTGCTTAATCCATTCTATTATATACAGCTTCTTGATATTGTTAATTTTTATCTCCCAGGTCACACCTGATCGACTAGACGTATGGTTTAAAAGCATTGCAGCTCTGACCATCCTGTTCGAAGAGTATTTCCACATTTTGTAGCTTGTATCTATCTTTATATCTTTCTGTATGTGGTAAGATGTTTGCTTCCCAACCACATTGCTTCGGCTTCAGTCTCATTGCGTGGCACCATGGGCAAATGTCTTCTACTATAGTGGATCTGGTAGTTGGTTGTCGGAAACTGAAAGAAGCACATCATATATATATATA
>NC_068990.1:77705021-77706514 GCF_001194135.2 Octopus bimaculoides
AAAATTACACTAAAAAGCAAGATATCACAGCCGTTTTATACGTAGAGATACCAAGTTAAAGTGATACATTTTGAGAAGATATGGATAATAATAATAAATAGAGCAAAATGCATATAAATAAAAGTTCCTTTAATTCCTACACATGTTTCAAAATAAATGAGAGCTCTTTCACAAAGAAGAAAGAGCTTCTGGGATTCCTCATATATTTTCTCATAGAATTCTCTTCAGGGAGTTCATAATAAAACATATAATAGCAAGACAAAAACGAAATGATGAGGTAACTTATATATATATATATTATATATATACATGTATGTATCTACGTGTGTGTCTTTGTATCTGTTTGTCCCCACTCCCACTGTCGCTTTACAACCGGTGTTGGTTTGTTTACGTCCCCATAACGTAGCGGTTCGACAAAAGAGACCGATAGAATAAGTACTAGGCATACAAAGAATAAGTCTTGAGGTCGATTTCTTTGACTAAAAACCCCTTTAAGGCAGTGCTCTAGTATGGCTGCTGTCAAATGACTGAAACAAGTAAAAAAATAACAGTAAAAATATATTATAGAATTATAAATAAATATGTGAGTTACTGCGCATGCGTTTGCGTGTGGCGTAGTTTGTGCTCAAATTGCATCACACGTTTACAGACAGACTAAAATAGCTCCATTGTTATTTATAAGTCCCAAATCAGTCAAGATCAAGAAGGCATTTAATCAAGTGCATTTCATCCATGACCATCTCGTTTTAATTTTTTTCAGCCGTCCACTATTTCTTAAGACAGCTGAGTATGTTGTGAGATTTGGCTGCAGTTTCTAGCAGACTGACCGATTATGTAATGACTCTCACAGTGACTTGTGTTCATAAATATTTGGTATATTATACATCAATATGCGGCTCGGGTTACGGCAGCGAGCTGGCTGAAACGTCAACACGCTGGCAAAAATGCTTAGCGACATTTCGTCAGTCCTTTCGTTCTAAGTTCAAATTCCGCCGGGTCGACTTTGCCTTTCATCCTTTCGGGGTCGATAAGATAAGTACCGGTTGAGCACTGGGGTCGACTTAGGTCCACCCCCGAAATTACTTGCCTTGTGCCAAAATAAGAAAAAAAAATCATAGGCGTGATCTTGAGTTCAGTCCCACTGTACGGCAACTTGGACAAGTGTTTTCTCCTATAGCCCCGGGCCAACGAAAGCCTTGTGAGTGGATATATACGTGTGTGTGTGTGTGTGTGTGTGTGTGTGTGTGTATGTATTCGTTTATTTGTTTCAGTCATTTGACTACGGTCATGCTGGAGCACCGCCTTTAGTCGAGCAAATCAACCACAGGACTTGTTCTTTGTAAGCCTAGTACTTATTCTATCGGTCTATCTTGCCGAACCGCTAAGTGAGGGGGACGTAAACACACCAGCATCGGTTGTCAAGCGATGTTAGGGGGACAAACACAGACACACAAACATATACATATATATATATATATATATATATATATATA
>NC_068990.1:77706843-77707278 GCF_001194135.2 Octopus bimaculoides
TGTATGTATGAATGTATGTATGTATGAGTCTTGTGTCTGTTTTCCACCACTGCTTAACAACCAGTATTGGCTTATTTACGTCTAGCGGTTCGGCATGAAAGACCGATCGAATAAGTACCAGATTTAGAGAAAAAAGTACTGGAGTCGATGTGTTCGACTAAACCCTTCACTGTGGTGTCCCAACATGGCTGTTGGCCAATAACTGAAACAAGTAAAAGATAAAAGAATGCTATACGCTTTATTATCATATATATAGGCATCGTATATATTAATATATACATTTAAGGGACGTTATATGCTTTATTTTCCTATACATACATACACGCACACACACACATATATATATGTATGTATATGCATATACACAAACACATATGCATGTGTGTGTGTATGTATATATATATACATACACGCCCACACAGACATATATATATA
>NC_068990.1:77707288-77707669 GCF_001194135.2 Octopus bimaculoides
GGCTATAGTAGAAGACACTTGCCCAAGGTGCCACGCAGTGGGATTCAACCTGGAACCATGTTGTCGATAAGCAAGCTACTTACCACACAGCCACTCCTGCGCCTATGTATGTATGCATGAATGTATGTATGTATGAATGTATGTATGTATGAGTCTTGTGTCTGTTTTCCACCACTGCTTAACAACCAGTATTGGCTTATTTACGTCTAGCGGTTCGGCATGAAAGACCGATCGAATAAGTACCAGATTTAGAGAAAAAAGTACTGGAGTCGATGTGTTCGACTAAACCCTTCACTGTGGTGTCCCAACATGGCTGTTGGCCAATAACTGAAACAAGTAAAAGATAAAAGAATGCTATACGCTTTATTATCATATATATAG
>NC_068990.1:77708012-77708292 GCF_001194135.2 Octopus bimaculoides
TATGTATATATATATATATATAGAGAGAGAGAGAGATAAGGGAGAATATACCCAAAAAACAACAGACGAAGACAGGTGATGTAAACAACAAATGGATGTATCAGTATAACGCTCAACGCTTGGGAATAGAGAAAGTCTTTGACGTTTCGAACTTATGCTCTTCAACTGAAAGGAACACTGAAAGAAACAAGGAGAGAAACGAGGAGAGAAAACAAATATAAATGTAGTGGTCAGCGACCTATCATGGCGATATATATATATATATATATATATATATATA
>NC_068990.1:77708302-77710931 GCF_001194135.2 Octopus bimaculoides
TATATATAGTTAAAAAAAACAATAACAAAAAAACAAAAAACAACAAAGTGAGGACGTGATATGGATAGTATTATTGGACGCTCAGGAAAGGAAAGAGAGAGTATATATATATATATATATGGAGAGAGAGAGAGAGAGAGAGAGAGAGAGAGAAAGAGAGAGAGATAGAGAAATTAAGGTGAATTCTACATTCTAAGATATATATATATCTTAGAATGTGGAATTTACCTTAATTTCTCTCATACGGCACGAACTTAATTGCTTCAATGACTTCATACCTAAAGTTTGGTGCTCGATTTAGAAATATTGGATAATTGGTAGCACATTGGATAATTGGTGGCATAGGTTGCGACAACTAACTAGTTGACCTCAACTAACTAATTGACCTTGACAATTATCTCATGTGGCAGATAATAAGTGAGGTCAATATTCGTTGAGAACTTAACTTATGTTATGGCCCTTCGCGTTCTGTGTTCAAATTCTGCCGAGATCAACTTTGCTCTTTCATCCGTCCAAAGTCGATAAAATAAAATATCTGTCAAGTACTGGAGTCCATTTAATAAATTATAACCCCTCTCCACACTCGCCCCCGCCCCCCTTGTCAAATGTGTAATCATGTACCACTGTTAGCGATCAATATTCGCAGTTGAGAATGTGGACAAGCAAAGCGATAATGTGCCGTTGTTCAGCGAACTCAATGGTTGACGGACGGATCGTGTCCATTCTCAGACAAAATTGTGTTGTCTCCTTAGCCACTTTCATAAATAGTTCTTAACAAGTCGCAACAACGAGTTCTTTGATCATTTGACATGATAGAAATGGCCGCCAAATCTATCTTAAATCACATTGGACTTTTACAGTAAGCGAGTTCCATGTTAAATCAGCCGTCTTGTATATAAAAAGAGCACATTTTATACATAAGTGGTTGTAGTCTTAGATACAAATCCAAAGCGATGGCTTCTACGGTCAAGGAAGACGTAACTTTAATTGCCTATATTTTCTTTTTCCGTTTTTATTCACCCTTCCACTTTTTGCATCAACCGTCTGTTTTTTTTTCTTGTTTTTCCTCGTGGTTTCTCACGTACCAGCGTCCTGATTTTTAAATAGAACAGCCTATATGTTCAAAGCCTGAAAATTGCGTAGAGATACAAGGCACGTTATAAAAAAAATCCTGCCTAGCTACGTGTCTTAACAGTAAGAAACTATCAGTAGCTCTTATTTTTATACTGTGTACATTAAATTGTATCTATCTATCTCTCCCTTCCTCCTACTCTCTCTCTCTCTCTCTCTCTCGATATGTGTGCGTGTTTGTGTGTGTGTGGAGAGAGAGAGAGAGAGAAAGAGAGAGAGATAAACATACGTAAATGTATATATATACTTACATATATATAATTTGTCAAACTTTTTCGATTAGCTATTTTAATCTGTTTTTCCTATTACAGTATTAATCTCCATATACATTTTTCTTGACCTTCTAAATCTTTACTTCTGACTATTTATGTACTTTTCGTTCATTTTACTTTTAATGTAGTTCATTGTCTCTTCCTTTAACACATTCCATTCACATCATTTCTGTTTTCTTATAACCGATCACACTTCTTTCACTTCATTTTAATCAAACGCTTAACTCATTTCTTCCCTGTCTCTTCATTTCGCTTTATTTACCCCTATTGTAAATTTGATATCTGTTCAATCTTATCCCCTTAGATATTTTATATTTCCTCTTATTCGTTTATTTATTCACCTATCTGACCCAAATACTTTCCAATATATTCATTCTACTTCATCATTACTAATCGTACATTTTTTTTTTATTATCCATTCTGGTTTTATCCAACATCAAACTATTTTCATTTTACCAACACGTCCCCTTTTCGAACGAAGATTTCCAGCATTTTTAATTTATTCCATTACGTATCTTATCAAATTCTCTGAATTATTCTACACGTAAAAAAATAGGATGCCATAAACAACTTTATGCCTTTGGCATATTATTATTTCCTAAGGTAGGGCTTGTAATATTACCTTTTCATCTTCCCCTGTTATATAATTTAATTATTAGTAGCTGCTATACATTACTCTCATTCAACCAAAATACTTCCATGATCATCTTAATTTGTTTACGTTCACTATTTTGTCTTCTTTGGGTACTTATAAAACGTGATTCTACATATTACCTGGGCTCATTCTTATACGATATACGTTATACATGTCTTGTATAATAACAGTTCAGCACATTACTGCTGTGGCACCACATCTTTGTGCTTCGGGATAACATTTTGTTCCTCCAAAGGGAAGTCGTATTGTATGTCCTGAATCATTTGTCGGATCATGACTTAATAAGGGCTATGAGTGGAGGCGCAATGGCCCAGTGGTTAGGGCAGCGGACTCGCGGTCATAGGATCGCGCTTTCGATTCCCAGTCCGGGCGTTGTGAGTGTTTATTGAGCAAAAACACCTAAAGCTCCACGAGGCTCCGGCAGGGGATGGTGGCGAACCCTGCTGTACTCTTTCACCACAACTTCCTCTCACTCTTACTTCCTGTTTCTGTTGTGCCTGTAATTCAAAGGGTCAGCCTTGCCACACTGTGTCACACTGAATATCCCCGAGAACTACGTTAAGGGTACATG
>NC_068990.1:77711359-77712625 GCF_001194135.2 Octopus bimaculoides
TTATTTTCTAAAATAAAAAGGGTAAACGGTAAAGACATCCTTCGGTCATGACTGACCATGGGATTGCACCTAGAAAGTTACCCTCCGATGCACAAATCCAAGCAACGTTGCTTTATGGAAGACCAGCGGCTGTCCATGCATACCTGCCTCTCATCTCCACACCACCAGTGTTATCCAAGGGAAAAGCAAAGGGGCCGATACAGTTTGGCACCAATGACATCGCAGCTCATTTCTGCAGCTAAGTGGACTGGATCGACGTGAAACAAAGTGGCTTGCTTTAAGAACACAACACACAGCCTGGTCTGGGAATCGAACTCACTACCTCATGAAAACCCGGCGCTCTAACGACTGAGCCATGTGCCTTCACTATTCTAAAATAGTAGCGTGTAAATTGACGTAGATTTAGCTGTTATGTCTAGCAACCGCATAACAAATAGATGTTCCTTCGTTGGCTCGCTTATGTATGTGTATAGCTATGTAGCTGCTGCTGCTACTGCTGCTGCTACTGCTGCTGTTGTTGTTATTGTTGTTCAGTCCCATGTCAGTCCCCATCGAACAGACTTAAGATGAAAGATAATCCAACTATTACCACTCTATATCATTAGAAGTATGTGTTGGACTACTTTATCCATAGGGTATTTTCCTTTGTCAAGGAACGGATATGGTTTGAGTGGGAAGAAGATTTGGTTACTATATCTAAGCAAGTAGAGCGACTAGGTAGAGGCTCTCCTACTGCGTGTCGGAAATTTTGCTGAGTCAAAGTTTTAGTGATGTTCTCTCCCACCTTAAGCAGCCCCACCCACTCCAACCTGATCAATTGTTTCGTCTTTCAACTCATTTCCTGTGATCGATTTATAGTAAATCCTTCGACTGAAACTCCAACAAAGTGTTAAGTCAATAGGATCGATAAAAAAGAAATACAGAAAACTAGTCACGTGATCGATTTTGCCCTGTAATAATTAGCGTCAAACCAGGAAGAAAGGAAGAAAGAAAGACTGGTAGGAAGAAAGAATGATTGAATGAATGAATGAATGAATGAAATGAATGAATGAATTAATTAATGAATGAATGAATGAAATGAATGAATTAATTAATGAAAGAAAGTTCGAGCAAGGAACGAGCAAAAGGAAAAAGACAAAAGGAGAAAGAAAGAAACAGAAAAGAAAGAAACAGAAAAGAAAGAAAGAAAGAAAGAAAGAAAGAAAGAAAGAAAGGAAGAAATAGGGAGAGAGAGGGAGAGAAAGAAAAAACGAATGAAAGAAAGAA
>NC_068990.1:77713252-77715490 GCF_001194135.2 Octopus bimaculoides
ACACACACACAGATATTTATGTATATATAATATATACATGTATGCATCTAAGGCGGCGAGTTGGCAGAAACGTTAGCACGCCGGGCGAAATGTTTAGCAGTATTTCGTCTTTCTTTACGTTCTGAGTTCAAATTCCGCTGAGGTCGACTTTGCTTTTCATCCTTTTGGGGTCGATAAATTAGGTAATCGACTGGCCCCCTCCCTCCAAATTTCGGGCCTGGAGTAGAAAAATATATATACATGTAGGTATTCATGTATTTGTATATATGTATATATATCGTTTACATGTATGAATGTATATGAAGAGATGCCCCAGCATGGTCAGTGTGTCCAGTGAATGAAACCAGCATGATCACAAAAGAATACACATAAGCACATACAGCAAAAACACGCGCGCACACACATACACACACACACATATTCCATCATGAGATCTGACGAATGGCGTTTACGCCCACGCAGGGAAATCTCGTTTTGTTAGTGCTTGTTACAGCCGATCAAATCAAATTAATACTGTTTTGTAATATTAGGTTCCTCTTTCTTTGTCCGTTACTAACACATATATGTGAATGTTAAGCATATATATATATATATATATAGCAATACACGAGTTTGGGATAAAGACGTATTTATTCTAACACAAGTGCGATGAATGGACTTAATTGAGCATTTACACTACTTTCTTATATGCTGCTTTCAAAAACCTGTGTATCTGTATATGTCCTATACATGCGTCCAAGTATACACTCACATACACACACACACACACACACATATAAATATATATGTATGTTTATATTTGTCTAAGTATGGTTTTACATTAAATATAGGAAATAAGAAGACGAAACTGTATAGATATATATGCATATATATTTTGATATATATACATATACATATTTGTATATCTATATATATATATATATATATATATAAGCACATATATAAATAATACACACAGATACATACATACATACGCGCGTGCGCGCATGCATACATAGATATAACAAATAGATTGTAATCATGATGGAACGTGGAACCTTCGATAACTACAGAACTCTCTCCCTATTTCTCTCTCCCTGCATCTTTCTTTTTCACTTTCACTCTATCTTTCTTTCTCTCACTTTCTCTCTCTCTCTCTCTATCTCTTTCCTTCTCTCTCGACTTTATTCACGAAGTGAAAGTCCTTAAATTGACAGAATTGAGAAGATATGATATGCTTTAGCAATCAAAATCTTACTTCTTGTTGATTCTTGTTGCTTCGAACAGTAAATGCTTTAGTAACCTAACCCTAACCTCTCTCATGATTTCACCGACACCGTGAATTTGAATTGGTTGTGAAAAGTGTTTTCATCATTTTCTTGTATTTCTTGCCTTTTCTCAATTTCACTGACCTCGACTTGTTAAGCCGAAATACGTAACAAAATTAAAAAGTAAAACGCATTGGTTGGCGTTATAGAAATTCTGTTAGATAAATAAAATATGAACGCCAAACAATATAACACAAATAACAAAAACGTTTACTGCCACCAATTCGAATTAACAGATTCTTCAAAAGACCTAGGAGATGTCTTTATTAACAAAAACGGACTGCTTCATTCAATACGCTAAGGCATATAATACTTTCTTAGTGAAGTCAAGCTAGGGATTTTCATCTCTTACAGGAAACTACAAAGACAAAGAAACATTATAAGATTGGAATGATATTCTAAGAACATCGCAGGTTTCATCATGATTGGAATATATTTCATATTCTCTCTAGAACATTGAGAAAAGCATTTTCATGCCGAAATATCAGATGGGCTTTCTCGTCTTATTCATTTCACATGTTTATCATTTTTTCTATAATGTCTATCAATATAGTCTACATGTTTCTATTAACTATAGAGAGACAACAAATATATATAAAGAGAACACATTTTAGAGTGGTCTGTAGGTATTTGACATCTACTACTAGCACAGGCGCTAAGTATTTCCAGTAGCCCTTAACTATAATTATATACGTAAAAAAATATCATATATATATATATATACAGGGTGGCCAAAAAGTAGGTTTACAGTTATCACGTAGGCACTTTATTACATTTAAGTTTCTATCTTACAATTAACTAAATTAGCATAGAATAATGGTTTCATATTTTTGTATAATTAAGATCTAAACTGTAGATATATGAATGCGAAAGAGAGAGTTGAATTACTGTAAACCTACTTTTGGGCCACCCTGCATATATATGTATATAT
>NC_068990.1:77715500-77715871 GCF_001194135.2 Octopus bimaculoides
TGTGTGTGTGTGTGTGTGTGTGTGTGTGTGTGTGTGTGTGTAGAAGGTTGAAAAGGAACACACGAGTTGATATGTATGGAAAAAAAGTCAAGGTAGAAAATGCTAAAATAATTTTATAAAAAACATTTCAGTACCGGTTTCAGTCATTGAGACTTCTTCAACTGTAAGAATGGAAAACAATTGAACTTTGGAAAAATCCAATTCAATTTTCTTTTAATTTTTCCAAGAGTGAGTCGAGATATTGCATCGAAATGTACATAGGTCATTAAACAAGATTTTACGATGGATGGCGTTATAGCTCTTATTTAAATTGATATATATATATATATATATATGTATGTATGTATGTATGTATGTATGTATGTATGTAT
>NC_068990.1:77717632-77720664 GCF_001194135.2 Octopus bimaculoides
ATATATGTATATATATGTATATACATACATACATACATACATACATACATACATACATACATACATACATACATACATATATGATGAGTGCCACTTCTTTACAGAAGAAGGCCATCTCTTCAATTAATAAACACTGTCATGAGATCTTATATGACTTGCAAGTCCTGCACTTGACAAACAAACTCTACTGCAGATCTTACAAGTATTTTAAAGCAGAAAAGTGTCTGGGATTGTAGTTAAGTCCTGTCTACGAAGTACTCGTTTCAAGATAGATTGTTCAATTCTTCGAGCTTCAAATACTTTTCATCTATTGTAGATCATTTGTTTCCAAACCGATCGATCTTGCGTCATCTGCTCCCAGTCTTCAACTTTCACATTAAGAGCCTTAATGTTGCTTTTGACAGCATCCCTAAAACGTTTCTTAGGTTTATGTCTTGAACGTTTGCCACGCTGCAACTCTCCGCAAAACAACTGCTTTGGCAACCTGTCATCCTGCATTCTAACAAGGTGCCCAACCCAACGCACCCGATTACGTATGAGGATCATTTCAATACTGAATGTGTTAGCTTGCTGAAGAACAACGGTGTCTGGTGTTAAAGATATCCATTCGATGTCTAGTATCCTCCTTAGGCAAGTTTGATGGAATCTTTCTAAAGTCTTGATGTGGCGCCGATATGTCGTCCAGGTCTCAGAAGAGAACAGGAGGACCGTTAAAACGCAAAATTCATAGATAATAAGTTCAGTTTTGAAGGTGATATCTCTATCAGATCACACGTGATTTTCAAGCCTTCCAAATGCTTTGCTGGCTTTTTCAATTCTCATGTTTATTTCATAATCAAGAGATCCATCTCTAGAGAGAGTGCTGCCAAGGTAGATGAACGAGCCAACAACATCTAATCTTGCACCCTGAACAAAGATGTTAGGTTCCATATAGGGTCGGCCTGGTAGCTGAGAGAACATGATCTTTGTTTTCTTTAGACTGATGGTAAGTCCAAAGGCAATACAAGCTCTAGAGAAGAGGTCCAATATAAGCCTGCATGTCCTCCTCGGTGTCAGCAACGAGAACTACATCATCAGCATAAAGGAGCTCGCGAACAAGGGCCTGGAATGGCTTCGACTTTGCATTAAAGCGTTTCACATCAAAGACCTTACCTGTGCTTCTGAAGCGTATATAGACGCCGATATTACAGTCTTGGAAAACGTGCAAGTTAGTTACAGCAAAATATATGGAAAAAGTGTTAGAGCAGCAATATAACCTTGTTTAACTCTGTTATCGATGGAAATTGGTTCTGATAGTGACCCATTGAAGCTAAAACGAGCTTTCATATCACTATGAAGTTGCTTAAACAAGTTGACAAATTGAGGTGGACATCCAAGTTTACCAAGAATGGTCCGGAGAACGGTCCTATTAACAGTGTCGAAGGCTTTTCATAAGTCAACAAATACCTGGTAAAGAGCTATGCGATGTTCGATGCACTTCTCCTGGAGTTGACGATCAAAAAAAATCAATCATGTTCATTGTGCCACGACTTGATCTAAAACCACACTGACTCTCGAGGATGGCCGAGGGGCATATCCATATTGTTAGCCGATTAAGTAAAAGTTTTGCAAAAACCTTACCAACTATTTTAAGCAGGCCTGTACCTCTGTAATTGCCACACTCGGATTTGGATCCTTTTCCTTTGAATAATGAAATTAAAATAGCATCATCCCAGTCCTGAGGAACAGGAGCACCCAACCAGATGTCTGAGATTAGATGGTGCAAAGGCTGATACAGTTTGGCACCAGTGACGTCGCAACTGATTTCTATCACTGAGTGAACTGGAGCAATGTGAAGCAAAGTGTCTTGTTCAAGAACACAGCACACAGCCCGGTCCGGGAATCGAACTCACTGTCTTATGATTGTGAACCCGATGCTCTAACCACTAAGCCTTCACGTAAAGCCGGAATAAATGCCGTAAAGCATTTTTTTTTTCCAATATGATAATGATTCTGCAAGCACCCCGCCTTGATATAACAAAATATTGGATTCAAAATTTTGACACGAGGTCAGTAAATTTTGGGGTAAGGTCAAGTCGATTACCTCGACCACGCTACTCAACTGGTGTTTATTTTCTAGACCTCGAAAGGGTGAAAGGCAAAGTCAATCTCTGTGGAATTTGAATTTAGAAACGCAAAGCCGGAAGAAATGCCGCTGAGCATTTTGTGCAATGTGATTACGATTCTGCAAACTCGATCCCTGAATATAACTAAACATTAAAGACAATATTTAAGAAACATTTCCGGACACTGAACCTAACGTTTGGCTTCGTGCAAAGCTCATCGGGAGAGTAATATGGGAGATAACTTTGAAGCGCTCTAGCGCTTTATATTCGGTTGAGTAGAAAACCTTTACGAAACGATGACATAATGTTTCCTTATTACTAACCGACGGGAGAGCAAAAATTGCGATTAATCAAAAAAATACGTTTTCGCAAAATGTATTTAAGAATTAATTAACTCAATTTTCAACCAAATTATTAACTGAATTTTAACCACTGCTGTTTTTTTATTAGTATAATCAGAACATTGAAACAAAATAAGAATAACAACTATATAATTTTAGTTAATTGTAATTTGATATACGAATTAATTGTACTGATCAAATTGTTCTTCGTAAAAATTAATCTTTCTTTATCGATTGGGCGAAATTTAAATGAATAATTAATAAAAACTGATTCATTTCTATTTTTTTTTAAACTTGCGCTAGTTATATATTATTCCATTTATATATGTGTGTGTATATGAGCACGTATGTCCATATATGAGTGTGTGTGTGTGTGTATTTGAATATGTGCGTAGCGATATGTATACACACACCACACAAGCACACGTTTGAATTTAAACTCTTACGTTTATACACCTGTCATTCCTCGGAGGTTTTCGTAAGATGGTTTCCAAAATCTTACAAGTATTGATAACACTTTCCTGCTGCAATAATTCACAATAAATAAATGAATAAATACATAACATAGTCATGTATTGCTATATAT
>NC_068990.1:77721456-77722523 GCF_001194135.2 Octopus bimaculoides
TCTCTCTCTCTCTCTCTCTCTCTCTCTCTCTCTCTCTCTCTCTCTCACTCTCTCTTTCTCTCTCTTTCTATCTATCTATCTCTCTGTCTGTCTGTGTATAGGTATATTTGTTACTCAATCTATAAATCTATATATCTATCTGTCTCTCTCTCCACTTCATCTGTCCACCCATCTGTCTCTTTGTCTATTGACCCATGTATTGATCTAGTAATCAATCTGTCTACATCAATAAGCTTGTTTCCTCTAACAATGTGTATTCATTTATAATGTATATATATACAAGACACTGGAATATCAATTCTCTAGTTCATTCTAGAATACCATTTCCAAACCTACCTCCATACCATTCTATTTACTATCTAAAGTAGAATTTCACAGTTAACCACGTATACACGGTTCCATCTGCTAATTCTGTATCACATCTCATGCTAGTGTCTAATATTGGTTTTCTTTTGACTAAACGAAAAAAGGTACAAACTTTTAAAGAGGTGTGTGAAAGTCGGGATGGTCTTCCAACTCCCAGAGTCTTTAACTGTGAATATGAAATGGTTTTAAACAGGAACTGAATTCATATAATGGAATTTTAGTTGCAGAAAAAATAAAACTTTTGAAAGAAACAGTCACTTCATGTTCGTTTCTTCACGAATAAAATGAAAGAAATTCCACTTCAATGCCAATATATTTGGACGAGCAAAGGAATGCCTTGACGGTCGTATGTTCTGCTAAAATTCACAGCCATATCTCTCCCAAATTTAAATCTCCCCTCATAAAAAGATGAAGAGCACATTTGGTTTTGAAATGTAGTTTAGGTGAAAAGTAAACGGTAGTCTTTTATTCTTTAACTTGTTTCAGTCATTTGACTGCGGCCATGCTGGAGCACTGCCTTGAAGGGTTTTAGTCGAACAATTCGACTCCAAGACTTGTTTCTTAAGCCTAGTACTTATTCTATCAGTTATTTGCCGAGCCGCTAAGTTACGTGGGCATAAACATACCAACACCGGTTGTCAAGCAGTGATGGGGGACAAACACAGGCATAAAGAAACACACACACACATAAATATATATAT
>NC_068990.1:77722778-77728177 GCF_001194135.2 Octopus bimaculoides
ATATATATATACATATATATATGACGGGCTTCTTTCAGATTCCGTCTACCAAACCCATTCACAAGGCTTTGGTCAGCCCTAAGCTATAGTAGCTTGCCGAAGGTGCCACGCAATGGAACTGAATTTGGAACCAGATGGTTGGGAAGCAAGGTTCTTACCACACAGTCACACCTGCACCTACACACTATCGCTCCAGAAAAGAAAGGACACCTTTGAATAATGTAGTCATATATGCGTAATGCTCAAGATAGAGAGGTGGTGATAGCTGCTGCACCTTTAACCATAGATTTCCTCGATCTGAGCTGACCCGGGGTTAAACACCACCGACAACAATCTTTATCTTTTCTGGAGTAGAAATTACAATTTCTGTTCGTAAAGGATCACAGAAAGATTATCTGTATTTGATTAAAACGTTCGATATATTTATGTAGCTTTTTCTGTTGTCGTTGTTGTTTAGCCACAGGTCAGTATCCATTAAGTAACCGTAACGAATCAGTGATCATCCGATATCAGCGACAAACTTGTCTAATATATTATTCTTTATTTAGGACGGTAGGACGTGATTTCAACGAGATTTCAGCCGGTAGGACATGATTTCAGCGAGATTTGAGACTACTGTTTCAAGAGGACTGAAAAACTGTCTAAAGCAATGATAACGAATCTTTTGTTAGTCCGACTTGTCAAAATTTTAATTTTCTTAATAATCCAGTTATTAGAATGTATTTCAACCTTTTGAACGCCGAAAGCGGATATATCCGATCAAAATTATATAACCGTTAACTGCGGAAAGCAGTTTTATCCCAAAGACTTTGAAACAAAGAAAATCCCTCTCCTTATACTGCAGGAAGCGGAGACACATCCAATGGCACCTTTTACAAAAGATAGCTTTTCAGATTTTCTCATATTCCTTCATATCTCTTTACAGAACAATAACACTGTGTAACACGATTTTTTGCCCTTGAGTGCAAACTGATATGTTCTATTTGCTCACCCATAGAAAGTATAGAAAATGGCCTTCGAAATATGCTTTCGCTATGCTTATTCCAACGTCAAAGAATCCGTTTCAACATGTGGTTATGATGCTCCCCCACTACTCCTGTTCATCATCAGAGATGTACATATTCCTGAAGCTCAAGCAACTGACAAGTAAATTTGTGGTATTAAGCAGAATATTTGTTGTAATGATATTTCTGCATCAGTAACTCAGTGTTGAATAATCTGTCTGAAATTTAAAGGAAAATAGGTCAGTTTCAAAACATTGATGTCCAGGTGACAAAAGCAAAGTTTGAAGGGAGTAGCAGCCTTTTCTTTCATTTCTAGATAGACACAAATAAGAAATAACACTTACTGTGTTTGTTGTTGGCACTCTGTCGCTTACGACGTCGAGGGTTCCAGTTGATCCGATCAACGGAACAGCCTGCTCGTGAAATTAACGTGCAAGTGGCTGAGCACTCCACAGACACGTGTACCCTTAACGTAGTTCTCGGGGATATTCAGCGTGACACAGTGTGACAAGGCTGATCCTTTGAATTACAGGCACAACAGAAACAGGAAGTAAAAGTGAGAGAAAGTTGTGGTGAAAGAGTAGAGCAGGGTTCGCCACCATCCCCTGCCGGAGCCTCGTGGAGCTTTAGGTGTTTTCGCTCAATAAATACTCACAACGCCCGATCTGGGAATCGAAACCGCGATCCTATGACTGCGAGTCCGCTGCCCTAACCACAAGGCCATTGCGCCTCCACAACACTTACTGACCAAAGGCAGAAAAAAAAAGTTGTTACACAGTGTAATCAAATATTTTGAGAGACACTGAAAAACTACAGCAGAAGAAAAACTCAAGTCTATTTTTTGGTGGACAATTAACATCTTTACAGGAATAATCATGGAATTTAATTACGTAATTAAATGGTTAAAACTAATCTAAAATGGATATATTCTAGCTTTAACTAAAATTTATATATTTAAATCTAAAATTTATCTATTTTCTAAAATGCATCTACTTTAGGAATTGCACATGGATAGGTTATTTATAACATGTTAGCGCAGGGATATTTTTGTTTCGAAAGTGCAACGCGTGTCGCCTAAAAACCTGCAGCGTGTCACTACTGATATATGTCGTGGATTCGTATCACTGGCCTAGAGGTTACTTCACTGGTTTATCTTAATGCAGTCTTTCAGTATAACTAATACAATAACAAGCAGTGTCTACAAACCTTCATGATAACCGTAATGAACAAGTCAGAATTTCCTCCAGTTATAAATGAGATAAATCCTTGTCTTGTCTCGATAGTCCACTCGACACTAAGAGCCATCATACTTAATGTAGTACAGAAAATAATAATTAAACTTAAATAATACCTATGCAGTGAGGCTTGTTTGTGTACGTTATTGTAATCAATATATTGATCAACTTGTGATTAATTTGGCAGGTACAGAGAAAGCTGTGCTTTGCTGAGACGATGGAACACGGTGCGAAGGAGATGGGGGTATAAAGAGATAGAAACATATCCATATTTGTCGCCCGTATTTGCCAAAATTAGATTAAAGCAATCTCAACTGTTGGGTTAATGTTTTCTTCTCCTCAGTGCATTAATATCATGTATATGTATATGTCTTGTACTAAATGTTTGTGTGTATGTATGTGTGTGTGTGTGTGTGTGTGTGTGTGTGTGTGTGTGTGCTTATCTTTTATCTTTTACTTACTTGCTTCAGTCATTTGACTGCGACCATGCTGGGGCACCGCCTTGAAGAAGTTTTAGTTGGTTGAATCGACTGTGGTACTTTCTTTTTTATTTTTTAAAATATTTTTGTTATTCTGATACTTTTTCTATCGTTTTCTTTTGCCTAACTGCTAAGTTACGGGGTGTAAACACACCAAAACCGGTTGTCAAGTGGCGGTGGTGGACACACACACACACACGCCCGCATACACACACACGCGCATACACACACACGCTCACACTCACACAAACACATACATACTCATACGCATTCGACGGTCCTCCGTAGAGTTTTCTTCCATCAATTTCACTCACAAGGCCTTAGTTATCCTAGGGTTATAGTACAAGATTCTTGTCCAAAGTATTACTTGGTGAGACTGAACCGAAAATCAGATGATTGGGAAGCGAACGTCTTAACCAAAAAGTCATGCTGTTCATTTATTTCTTCATTTATTCGTTCGGAGTTCATGATTCAACCCGTCTTCCTCTCTACGTGCGATCCCTTCAGGTCACAAGTTGCTTTTATCACTTGAAGCATCGGAGAGTTTTTGAACAAAATGCATTAGGCTTTTCCCCAAATTTTTATATCGGAGAGAGTGTACAGAGAGAAAGAGATAAACACATAATTATACCTAATTCAGTAAATATATATAATTGCAGCGGTAAGTATATGGCATAGATCGTCTAAAAAATGTTACGAAACAGTGAAAGGAAATTATAACGTAATGCACCTAAGGCAGTGTAAAAAAATATTGTGAATAACAATAATAATAATAATAATAATAATAATAATAATAATAATAATAATAATAATGATAATAATATATTAGCGACAGTTAAAATGTGAAGTATTTTCTATACGTGTAATTGTAGAATGATAGTATTTTTCTTTTCAAAATAAAGCTGAAAGAGAAAAATACAATACAGCAGTTAAGTTTGACAAAAGATGTATGAGAAAAAAATAATATGTGAAAATATATCAACATATCACTGAGGCTAATTACTTATAGATGCCATCTGCACGAAGAAACAATAGTTAAGTCGGTGTGTTAAGATATTTAATGCACTGAGCGTCAAAAATGGAATTAGAAATATTTATGTCATTAGAATTTACTTAAGTCGCGAGATGTGATATAATTCGCTTTTTATGGTTTAAGTCGAAGTAGATAAAACTATAAACAATGGCTTGTAAATAGTAGGTTAAAAAAAAACATCTAGATAAAAAAATATCGGAAATTACATTATCTAACTACATTAACTAACTTTTCAAAGCAGCTGAGAATCTTCTAAGGAAAATTAAGCTGCTATTTCTAGCCTATCATAAGGTCTAGTATACTATTAATGTAATAATATTGGTTTCAACTTTCGGCACAAAACCACAAAACCACCAATTTTTGTGGTGGAGGGATAATCGCTCACTGCCTTAATAATAATCTCAAATGTTGGCGCAAGGCCAGCAATTTCAGGGAAGGGGATATGTCGATTACATCGACCCCAGTGTTCAACTGATATTCCGAAAGGATGAAAGACAAAGACGACCTCGGCGGAATTTGAACTCAGAAAGTAAGGCCGGACGAAATCCCACTAAGAATTTTATCCGGCGTACTAACGATTTTGCCAGCTCACCGCCTTTCACCGTCTTTATAATAATAATAATCCTTTCTAATTTTGGCACATTGAAGAGAGAGGTAAGTCTATTATAACGACCTCAGTATTTAACTGGTGCTTTTTCTTTAAATCGACACCGATAGGAGATGATAGACAAAGTTGACCACGGCAAACGTAAAGAACCAGAATAGGAAATGCCGCGAAGCATTCTGTCCGATGGGCTAACGATTTTGCCAGCCCACCGCCTTCTTAATAATGATAATAATCCTTTTTATTACAGGCAAAAGGGCTGAAATTTTGGATGAAGGGGTCTAGTCAATTACATCGGCTCAAAGGAATAAAAGCCGAAGTCGATCTCGACGGATTTTGAACCCAGGACGAAAAGACGGACGAAATGCCGTTAAACATTTGTCCGGCGTCCAAACGATTCTGCCAGCTCACTGCCTTAGATTATAATAATAATAATAATAATAATAATAATAATAATAATAATAATAATAATAATAATAATATTTCTTTTTTGCTGTCAAGTCCAAAAAAAAAATTGGTACGACCACAAACTCGAAGTCATCGTCGAAAATAGAAATGCAAAGATCCTATGGGATTTTATGATTCAGTGCGACCATGAGATAGAGAATAGGAAGCTAGACATAGTCTTAATTGAGAAAGAAAACAAACTATACTGGATCATAGATATAGCATGCCCAGCTGACAACAAGGTATACGATAAGGAAGAAAGAAAAGTCGAGAGATATGACAGGTTAACTTGGGAAGTTAAGCAGCTGTGGTCGAGGAAAATGGTAGCAGTAGTACCAATAATTGTTGGAGCCCTGGGAACAGTGAGCAAAAATCTTGAGAAGTACATGGAAGAAATAGGGGCTGCAATAAAGGTGGAGCACTTGCTAAAAACGGCACTGCTTGGAACCGCTCGAATACTCCGGAAGGTGCTCGAAAAATAAGGTGTTACCTTAGTTCACTGGTAGTGAACAGCTGACACTGTAGTACATCTCCAGCGTTAGAAACTGTGCAAAAGCGATGAAGATGATGATGATGATGATGATGATGATGATGATG
>NC_068990.1:77728571-77740248 GCF_001194135.2 Octopus bimaculoides
TCTCTCTCTCTCTCTATCTCTATCTCTCTCTCTCTCTCTCTCTCTCTCTCTCTCTCTCTCTTTATCTATCTATCTATCTCGCTCTCTCTGTTCTTTCTGCATTCAAATAACGCTGACGGTTTAACAAAGAGTCTTTATATGGTCACGTGAGCTACTAGAAATAGCAACCAAATCTGGCATCTTAAAGATAAAGGCCACACTGGACTACACAATGTAGTCAGGGAACTGAGATGGGATGGTGACGGATGGAACGCCTTAACACAAATAATTCACACCGACGCTGGATTAAATTATTTTTTTTTATCTTCCTAATCCATTCTCTGGTTTACCACCATCACCTGGCTCTTGGCTGTCTTTCGTACAATCCACTCTTTTGCAAGTAATTAGACCAGGTCTCTGAACTGTGGATAAGATGGCATTTTGACGAGTTGTTTCCTAGTAACCCACGCGCGATTTCTGCTTTCTTCTAATGAATCTCGGAGATGAAGATCATGTACAGTGAGACTACACCACCGACTTGAAAACAACGTAAAGGGTTCGATTAGTTCCCTTGTGTATATTATTTATAATTCTGCTGTTGTTTTCTGCCGATTCAAAAGGAATTACTGTAAAAGATCATACATAACAGGCTATCATGTATAAGAGGTATCCCCATTTTGAACTTAAATTATATTAAAAACTTTCAATAACATATGTAACAGGTCCTATTGCACAACTGTTACAAGGGTAGATAATCTACAATTATCGAATATTTTAGTTTTTAATATCTGTTTTCATGTTAGGGCGGCGAGTTAGCAGAATCAATAGTAGGTTAAGCAAAATGTTTGGCGTCATTTCGTTCGTCTTGACGTTCTGAGTTCAAATTCCGCCAAGGTTGACTTTGCCTTTTATCCTTTCGGGGTCGATAAAATAAGTACTAGCTGAGTGTTAGGGTCGATGTAATCGACTAATACCTTCCCTCAAAATTGCTGGCTTTGTGCCGAAATTTGAAATCAAGATTTGCTTTTGTGTTAGGGTGGTGAGCTGGCAGAATCATTAGTAGGCGGCGAGCTGGCAGAATCGTTACCACGCCGGGAGAAATGCTTAGCGGTATTTCGTCTGCCGTTACATTCTGAGTTCAAATTCCGCCGAGGACGACTTTGCCTTTCATCCTTTCCGGGTCGATAAATTAAGTACCAGTTACGCACTGGGGTCGATGTAATCGACTTAATCCCTTTGTCTGTCCTTGTTTTCCCCCTCTATGTTTAGCCCCTTGTGGACAATAAAGAAATAAGAATCATTAGTAGGCTCGACAAAATGCATGCTAAGCGGCATTTCGTTCGACTTTACGTTCTAAGTTTAAGTTCCACCGAGGTCGACTTAGCCTTTCATTCTTTTAAGGTCGATAAAATAAGAACCAGTTAACCACTGGGGCCGATTTAATTGACTTAGCCGCTCATCCAAAACGGCTGGCCTTATGCCAAAATATGAAATCGATATATCATTATACATTAAATTCATCGGTATATAATATGAAATAACCTTTAAAATATTTTTCAAAAAGCTTATTGCGCTGTCGTCCTTCTTTAAACACAAGTAGATGTGGGACAATTTTGTCGCCTAATACATGTTTTATATGTACCTCTAATGTTCATCTTGATTTTATTGAGTAAAAGGAACGTATTATACATGGAGTTACATACGGTTATAAAAGTTATATGAGCACTCTTGTGTTTTATAGAAGTGTGATGTTCTGGAATTGAGCTAACAGCTAGGGACTTTGCAAAGACTAGATTATTTCGTTTCGTGGACATTGAAATATATGATCTTGTCTGCCGTTTGAATGAGTGAACCTCTATGTAGTCACGCGACCTGCAAGCATTAACATGTAGATTTCCTCAAAACACACCATACAATCATTAAAAAATGGGCCTGAGTTCCCTACATGTATGAGAAAACAAACGGCACGATCAATACGTCTGTTCGATCAGAACTGACCAGGGAGTTAAACGACAGCATCGACAATAAGCAACAAAAAAAAAACAAACAAAAAAAATTAAATTCTGCAACGTTTTTCACTAGCTGTTTCTTGAGTGCAGCAGAATCCAAGTAAGTTTATAGCGAGTCGAGTTACCGGTCCTGAGTCCATTCCAACTGAAGCTGTTTTTCATTTCATACAGCAGCTCTGGCGTTGTGAAAGGCATGGATATCACAACGTCTCAATTTTCGTAACTTTTGTACCAATTTCAACTGCAATATTTTTTCATTTATTCGCTTGTGCCAAATGCTGACAATAAATCGTTAGTTATCTCCCATGCCTTCAATGAACTGATGCTGTTGGCCCACAACAAGGCATCCGGACGAACGTTCAAGAAACAAGTAACTCAGGTGTAATGACAGGAGTCGAGCATCGCGTCTATATAGATTTTAAACACATGCAATATATATAAAATCCACTCAGAAACACACGCACACACACACACACACAAAACAACAACAGAAATGAATATCAATAATTTTCAAAATTTTTGGTACGTACGAATTGTTGTTTTAAAAATATATAACGATTCATATGCGTATGTACGCAGGTACATACATACAGGTTTGTGCGCGCCCAGATTTTGTATTATAAAGTATATGTATTCGGAATCTACGGATATATATGCATGTAGGTTCTTGTGTATGCGTGTGCAAGTGTGTGTGTGTATGTATTTCTATAGGTATATCAACACGTAATGACAACAAAAATAGCCATTATGATAATAATATTATTATTTATAACAACAACAACAGCAATAATAATAATTACAATAACAACAACAATCGGACAAAAAAAAAATTACTTTTTTATATATAAATCAGAAATCACATGCTTTTCATGTCAGTTGACTGCTGTAAGTTTGTATGTAATACACACACGCACGCACACGCACGCACGCACACGCACGCACACACACTTACATATGTACATACACACTTACATATGTACATACACACTTACATATGTACATACATAGACGGAGAGTTGAGTGGATGAATGAATGGATGTTTGCATGTACGTATATTATGCAGAACAATGGCCGAATCTTGTAAGATTATTATGTGCGGGTGAAAAGCTCACAGCTCTAATACAAAGGATAACATTCAATCAACATGGCCGCCATCAAAAATAGATCTTTCTTGGCGTGTACGTAGAATGATGGAATGCTGTTCGTTTTAAAGCAGCGACTTCTCGGCCTAAGTAAACTATTATAGAAAAATCAAGCAAAATCCACACTCGATCAATAAATGTTTAGCAGACTCGGTTTTTGTGATCGATGGCTAAAATACCATTAAGATATGCTGAATGCTTGTAGATCGAACTATATAAATAGGAACAAGGCAAGATAATTCTTAAGTCTTGTAATGTGATTTTCCTCATCCTTTTTCTTCTCTCTTTCTAAAATGGTTATAGGGAGAGTTAATTTATAAAGCTGTTATAATCCGGTCGTGTAAATAGTGCTGTACCATACAAATCAGTCAGGTCACTTTCTTTCTTTCCATTTTCCTTCCTTCCTTCCTTCCTTCCTTCCTTCCTTTCTGTACGTCTTTCTGGTTGTCTTATTTTTTCTTTTATTTTGTGCATTCTTCATTTCTCTTTTTCTTTCTTTCCATTTTTTCCTCCCAGCTTCTCTTTCTTTCATATTTAATTCTTCCATTTCTTTCTTTTATCTTTCTATCTTCCTTTCTGTCCCTTCTTTGTTTTTCCTCTCACTTCTTCATTATTTCTTTTCTCCATCCTACCTTTCTTTCTAGCTTCATCTCTTTCTTTGTCTTTACATTATTTTTCTTCCTTTCTTTTTTCTTTCTTTCTTTCTTCAACCATCTTCATTTCCTTCATTCTTTCTTTCCGTTTCAAACTTCCTTCAATTCAGACTTTCCCCTTTTGTATTCATTCATTTATTTATATATATTTTCTTTGTTTCTACCTTTCTTTCTGTCTATTTTCCTTGCAACTTTTTGTCGTGTGCCTAGGACTACATTATCCAATGTGCTTTTTTAAAGCAAAAAAAAAAACAAAAAAACACGGTAGGGTGATATTTGAGAGAAATTTGGTTACTATTTCTTGCATTTTGGGTATCCATATCAAGGCAGTTATCATGTTTTCCTGTTCAGTGTGTTTTCTTAAACATTTAATTGTTAGAAAGTTCTAATATTTATCGATGGTTACTGAGTAAATTTTTCTTAATATTTCCATTATTTTTAACAAATTATATATTTAGATACGTTTGGCGTAACTTCTGGTCAAATAAAAAACAAATTTAGTTGCATAGAAAACGAACTGCTACCAGATGTGCAAATTATACGCAAAGCGAAATCAGCTAACTAGAAAGATGAGATAAAAGGGAAAACGAAACCGCTTAAAAAGAAAGCAAAATGCCAACACATACACAGGTGATACGCAAAACGAAATCAGTTATGTAGAAAAATGAAATAGAACAGAGAACGAAATTACTTATACAAAAGACGAAATGCTTACAGATATACATGTTGTATGCAATATGAAATCGATTTATAGAAAAATAAAGGTGATAGAACGAAAAACGATATCAGTTATAAAGGAAGATGACTGCAATAGATAATACTGGTAATGCGAAGAAAATCGGTTGTACAAAGAGCGAAATGCTCTAGATTTACAGGTAATACAGCAAAAAAGAAATCAGAGATATACGCACAGATAGACACATGTACACACACACATATACACACATATACAAGCACGCGCAAAACAAAATGCGATTGGAATATGTTAAAACTTTTACAGTCTAATTCAGAGGTGACTTGGTATAGGCTGACCGGGGTAAGATTCTTATGGAAGGCAAACAGTCGCTTCTATACACAGGTCTTCTGTCTCCGCGCCACGGATGTTGTCTAAGCAAAGCAAAGGCCGATACAGTTTGGCATCAGTGTCGTCTCAGTCGTTGTGGTTTATGATGCAATGAGCCGGAACATTTCTTGCAAGGAATCCCGTCCAGTGACCCAACAGTTCCGCCAAATCACCATTATGGATTCATAATTTCTCTCTCTTTTGTGTGTGTGTGTGTGTGTGTGTGTGTGTGTGTGTGTGTGTGGACCCCAAAATAATGAAAAGCAAAGTTGACTGTGCCAAAATCTGAACACAGACCGCTGCTTTCCAAACACATGGTTCCAGGTTCAATTCCACTGCGTGGCACCTTGAGTAAGTATCTTCTACTATAGATTCGGGCCGACCAAAGCATCGTGAGTTGATATGGTAGATGGAAACTGAAAGAAGCTCATTACATACATATATTTATATATATATACATACACACACATACGTGTTTGTGTGTGTGTGTCTTTGTTTGTCCCCCACCACCGCTTGACAACCGGTGTTGATGTGTTTACGTTACCGTAACTTAGCAAGTCGGTAAAAGAGAGCGATAGAATAAGCACCAGGCTTTAAAAATATAAGTCCTGGAGTCCATTTGTTCGACTAAAACCCATCAAGACGATGCTCCAGCATGTCCGCAGCCAAATGACTGAAACAAGTAAAGGATAAAAGATAACCCCACGTTATATTTGGTCGCAGGCATGGTTGTGTGGTTAAGAAGCTCACTTTGAAACCAAGTGGTTTCGGGTTCAGTCCCACTGCACGGTACCCTAGTTGTTTTCATATATAGTCCCGTGTGAGTGGATTTGGTGGAAGGAAGCCCGTCGTGTGTGTGTGTGTGTGTGTGTATTTTCTAAATAATAGTTATACGCTTTAAACTAATAAGCGTTCACTGTGCATTGGCTAAAGAAATTAATCTTAGGCTCTTTGTAGTTTTCGTCACTGTTTACAATTTTGTTCCAATTGTTTTCAAATTTGATATATGGATTAAGTTTTGTACACTAATAATGAAAATGAAATTCATTTTCCCTATAAATCCAAGATTAAAAGGCTTTTGGACTTTAAAATTTGAAAAATTTGGGTATTTTAGCCAATCAGAAGCGAGTATTTTAGACATCACCGTGGCGAACAAGTCTGTTTATATAGCAACCAAAGCAAAGATGCACTACGTGTTCTACAGTTGATTACCAAGAACTCTGTTTCTATAGTAACCAAAGATGCTGCGCATGCTCACAAGGAGTGTAACCACCACTTATTCTGTAACAGATGAAACACAGACACAACAATTTTAGTTTAATGTTTTGACATGCTGATGCCCCCCGCCCCCTGATGAAAGAAGAAGCAACGAATGTGCTGTTTTCTGATTGGCTGAAAATTCTGAAAATTACCAAACTTTGAACACCTGTAACATTTTTGCAAATTTTTTTCTGGAATAAATGAATAGCAAATTTGGATACAGCGTCGAAAATTACATCTATATGATACATAAAAACATTTTTTTAAAGATAATTGTAAACACTGACGAAAACCACAGAGATCCTAATCTAATATTGGGGCATATAAGCCCCGAGAGAAAAAAAATGGCTATTAGTACGAGTGGGAATCGAACCCATACCTCTTATTAATTTAACGCATATATACACACACACGCACACACGTCCGTGTGTCTTAGTGTTTGTCATCCCACCGCTTGACAACCGGTGTTGGTTTGTTTAAGTGACCGTAATATAGTGGTTCAACCAAAAATGATAGAATAAGTACCAGACTTCAATAAATAGATTAAATATAAAATAAGTACTGGGGCCGATTTGCTTCACTAACCCCCACCCCAAGGAGGTATCCCTGCATGGCCACATTCCAATGACTAAAACAAGTAAAAGATAAACAATATATTACTGATTCTACCATTTGTCGTCCTTTAGTATTAAATATTTGTAAGATGAGCTGGCAGAAATATTAGCGCGCCGGACGAAATGCTTAGCGGTATTTCGCCTGCCTTTACGTTCTGAGTACAAAATCCGCCGAGGTCGACTTTGTCTGTCATTTTTCGGGGTCCTTGTGCCTAGAGTAGAATAGAATATGAAATGTTTTGTAAATTTAGTACGAGGTCTCTTATTTTGGTGGAAGACACAAATTAAATTAACCTTAATACATGACTGGTATTTATTATACTGACGCCAGATTTATGGAAGTGGAGGCGCAATGGCCCGGTGGTTAGGGCAGTTGACTCACGGTTGGAGGATCGCGGTTTCGATTCCCAGACTGGGCGTTGTGAGTGTTTATTGAGCGAAAACACCAAAAGCTCCACGAGGCTCCGGCAGAGGTTGGTGACGACCCCTGCTGTACTCTTTCACCCCAACTTTCTCTCGCTCTTTCTTTCTGTTTCTTGAGTAACGCTGCGAAGGACTGGCGTCCCGTCCAGCTGGGGGGAACACATACGCCATAGGAACCGGAAAACCGGGCCCATAAGCCTGGCTAGGCTTTGAAAGGGCGGAGAAAGAAAAAAATTTCTGGAAAGAGCAAATGCAAAATCTGCGTTGGTAGCATACGAACTCTAGATATCTATCTTCGAAAATAAAGTGAAATAAAACAAATCTAGAAGTCTTCATGTTCTGAATATTTGGGAACGTGTTACTTCTTACTATCTCCCTTACTAATTTCTATCAATCCCGTATTTGATTGACTCTGTAATACAAAGTTGATTTTTGAACCTACAAACTGAAGAAGCACATCTAAACGCTGCGTGACATTGTTTTTCTAACACTATTCCTATTCAGCTGCCTATTCATCCCCTGGTGACAGATGAAATATGTACAAAGTTGATTACTAAGGCCGATTAAATTCCCCTTACCTTTTTTTCACTCTTTCATTTCTCTTTTATTTCCTAATTTCTTTCTTTGCCTCTTTCTCTCTTTCCTTCTATTGTTCATTGTCTTCTCTCTGTTCTTTTCCTTCTCTTTTATCTGCTAATCTTCTCCCTCGGCTTGTTTCTTTTGAGTGTGACACACAATTCGGCATGCCCTACTTCTTTATGCCTGTATGAAAGATAACTGGTTTCGCTACAGGAAACCAACCCAGCAATTACTTTCTTTTCTAATTTTTAATCTTCAGTGATTCTTTGAAAAATTAAAACAATTCCTGCATCCCCAATCCACTTGCTTTGAAAACGAACTAAACTAAAATAAAATAAAATATCTTCAAGCTATAAATCATTCAATTTGTTTTACATTGCCTTATCTCCCCTTTTGACAGTTGCCGCCAGCAGTATCGCCATTTCAAACCTTATTTACAGAACAATCATGTAGCCGTTCGTTTTGAAAGCAGCGAGAAGCTAACAATAAAGCAGTCACCAATTGTAAGATATCAATCCTCGATTTGCACTTCATCTAAGACTGCAGTTTGTTTAGAAAGAAGAAAACAGCTTCATCCTCAGATGTCTTACTCTTATTGTTTACCAAAAATAGACTGCTGAAGCGACAGCATCTTGAGATTTCTACTGAAGTAGATAGTAAAAGAAAATTTAGAATACAGTCACGTGATGGTTTATACAGACTAGAAAACACAAACGGAATACATACACGCTTCAAATTTGGCCATGTAGTTGCTAAGTGGTTCAGAAATATTATGCTACGAAACACGATGGTATTTGGTAAGTAAGAGCTTTCTACACAGTTGACAGAGATCCTCTTAATAGAAAACAGACGGTCGGATAAAATGTTAACATATGGTACATTGATGGTTCTATAAGCGCAGTGACAGGAGCGTGTGGTTAAGAAATTCGATTTGCGAATAAGAAGACTATAGCCCCGGGTCGACCAGTGCCTTGGGAGTGAATTTCATACGCGGAAACTATATAGAAGTCCGTGTAACAAATATACGAGTAAATGAACAAACGAAAGAAAAAGCACGTGTGACTTTTTCTAAGACTTATATTATTATTTTAAATAATTTGATTTGGCTCCATGCAACTTACAATTTCCTAGGCTTCTTACATGAACATAGCTCGTTCAGTCTGAACAGGCTAGGTTTCTGTAATGAGATGATGAAACTTCGGTTCGCATGGAGCCGAATCAAACAGTTTTATGTAATAATAATAATAATAATAATAATAATAATAATAATAATAATAATAATGGCTTCAAATTTTTGCACAAGGGTAGCCACTTTAGGGGAGGAGACAAGTCGATTATATCGACCCCAGTGTTTCATTGGTATGTAATTTATCAACCCCAAAGGATGAAAGGCAAAGTCGACCTCGGCGGAATTTAAACTCAGAACGTAAAGACAGGCGAAATGCCACTGAGCATTCTGCCAACTCGCCTTATTATTATTATTATTATTATTATTATTATTATTAATAATAATAATAATAATAATAATAATAATAATAATAATAATAATAATAATAATATGTAGTACCAAACAGGGGTGTTGAATAAAGATTCTTGCAAACTCGATTTTCCGTTTCCCTCATTTATTTTGTATCAAGGGAACGCTTTAGACGATGTTGAACGCTTTAGTCGATGTAATCGGCTGGCCCCTACCTCCCACCAAAAATCTCAGGCCTTGTGCCCATTGAAAACAGGAGTTATACTTTAAAGCCAATGGGAGGATGATGTCTAATGACTTCCTTATAGATGAGGTTTGACGATGTTAGAACGACCAGAATTTCTAGAGTTGAAAGATTAAATTGAGAAATATCATTAATTAACGATAGATAATTTGTTGGGTGTTTTGAACGTTTGTATGTGTGCAGGAGTGAGGTGAACAGATAAGCTAAACCATAAAAACTATAGACATTATTTCTAGCGTCAAGGATTTTCATTTGTGACAGCAACAACGTCATTATATGCATTTCGCCCGGCGCGCTAACGATTCTGCCAGCTCACCGCCTTAAATTAGATAATAATAATAATTAGAAGAGAACATACATGCATACATACTTACACACGCACACACATGCATACGTACGTACATACATACATACACACACACTATGTGGTAAGAAGCTTGCTTCCCAATCACATGGTTCCGGGTTCAGTCCCACTGCGTGGCACCTTGGTCAAGTGATTTCTACTATTATTTCGGGTCGACGAAAGCCTTCTGAGTGGATTTAGTAGACGGAAATTGAAAGAAGCTGTTGTGTGTGTGTGTGTGTGTGTGTGTGTGTGTCTGCATTTCTTCCCCTCATCACCGCTTGACAACCAGTTTTGGTGTGTTTACGTGCCCGTAAACTAGCGGTTCAGCAAAAGAAAACCGATAGAATACGTACTAAGCTTACAAAAAAACTAATAAATCCCGGAGGTGATTTGTTCGGTTAAAACCCTACAAGGTGGTGCTCCAGCTCGGCCGCAGTCAAATGACTGAAACAAAGAAGAGAATAAAAGAAGAGAAAACATACAATCATAAACTTATTATGTAGTAAGAAGCTTGCTTCCCAATCACATGGTTCCGGGTTCAGCGCCACGCACTGAATATGTAAGAAAATATAAGAACAATTGCGTGGTTATAAAAATCTTGAAGAACGAAAAGCGAAAGTGACTTTCGTTGGATTTGAACTTAGAACGTAGAATGATTTCAGTAAATGCCGCATTCCCATATAATACATAATTGTAATGAATAGTCTAACAGAGTTCGACGTGAGTCTTTGAATGGCTATGAAATAGCTGAAATGTGGAGAGGTGAAGGTGGAATGTATTGTATATTGATGGTGTAAGAGAGAAGGAAGTAAGAAACAGTAAAAGAGCAAGAAGGAACCCCTGTCCCACCCCTAAAATAAAACGAAGGTCGGGGTGGGGGTGGGGTGGAGTACGAAAATGAAAGTGAAAGAATGAAAATTTTGAACGAATAGAATCAAAACTGTGTACGTTACGTTATGTGTAAATGTATGTGTGTGTGTGTGTGTGTGTGTGTGTGTGTGTGTGTGTGTCTGTGTGTGTGTGTATTTGTGTGTGTGTGTCTGTGCATGTATGTATGTATGTATGTATGCGTTTATGTGTACTTGTGTGTATGTATATATGTATAAAGTGAGATCCTATTGGCAATAGAGATTGTTCAATCTTACTGCCGCTGAAGAATTCACAATTGAAGAACAGGTAGCAGAAATGTGCAGACAAAATTTGAAAGCTTCCGATAGGAATGACATTATTCAAAGAAGAACTGAACAATACTGAGTGTCGCTGTGTATGTGTTTGTTGTTGTTGTTGTTGTGTTTGTGTGTGTATTTGTGTTTCTTCTGGCGTATGTACGAGTGTATGAATATGTTCGTTATAGGTACGTGTGCGGCGGGAGGATAGTCAAAATGGCGAGGTGAAGAAGGGGTTGTGGGGTGAGGGGGATGAGAGGGTGAAGGCAAAGAAAGACGTCTATTGAAAATCGGTTTGTTAAGTGTCAATGGGTAAGAGAGAGAGAGAGAGAGAGAGAGAGAGAGAGAGAGAGAGAGAGAGAGGCGCGGAAGAAAGAGGAAGAAATGAATTTAGTTAAGAATGAGAGAGATAGAGAGAGAGAGAGAGAGAGAGAGAGAGAGAGAGAGGCAGACAGACAGACAGAAGAAACAGGGTGATAGACGTGATCGCAAGAAGCAGACAGAGGGCGTAGAAGAAAAAGAAATATTAGAAATGGGAGAGAGAGAGAAAGAGAGAAAGAGAGGGTAGGAGAGAGGGTGAGAGAGAGGGTGAGAGAGCGCAACACAAAGACACAAAGAAAGAGAGAGACAGAGAGCGAGTGAAAGAGTGAAAAAGACAAAGAGGTGAAGAAAGAAAGACAGAGCGAGAGAGAGAGAGAGAGAGAGAGAGAGAGAGAGAGAGA
>NC_068990.1:77740258-77740603 GCF_001194135.2 Octopus bimaculoides
AGAGAGAGAGAGAGAGAGAGAGAGAGAGAGAGAGAGAGAGAAATGAAGAGTGGCGGGGGAGGAAATGAGAAGAGTTGAATTGGCAGCTTGAAGACATTGGTGTTTGGAATGACTTATAGAAAAAAATTATTCATTGAGGTCGACATTGAAAAGAAATACGAGCGAATAACAGACATGCGCATACATACGTTACATAAACACAACATACACATATATACATACATGCTTACATACATGCATACACGGATATAATAGATATGTATACACACACACACACATATATGTATATGTGTGTGTGTATATATATATATATATATATATATATATATATATATATATATATAT
>NC_068990.1:77744953-77753970 GCF_001194135.2 Octopus bimaculoides
AGAGAGAGAGAGAAGAATACTATTATCGGCCTCACGTCTTACTCTTTTACTTGTTTCAGTCATTTGACTGCGGCCATGCTGGAGCACCGCCTTTAGTCGATCAAATCGACCCCAGGACTTATTCTTTGTAAGCTTAGTACTAATTCTATCGTTATCTTTTGCCGAACCGCTAAGTTACAGGGACGTAAAGACACCACCATCTGTTGTCAAGCGATGTTGGGGGGACAAACATATACACACACATACATATATATATATATATACATATATACGACGGGCTTCTTTCAGTTTCCGTCAATCAAATGCACTCACAAGACTGTGGTTGGCCCGAGGCTATAGTAGAAGACACATACCCAAAGTGCCACGCAGTGGGAATAAACCCGGAATCATGTTGTTGGTATGCAAGCTACTTACAACACAATCACTCCTGCGCCTCGTTATTATTTTTTTCCAAGACTTTATGTATTCTAACACTTTGGTTCTCAACTGGGGTCCACATTTCCTTTGGAGTTCCTTCTAAGATTTTAGTGGTAACATTTATGTCCAATAAATTGGTTATTCTTCTACAGTACACAAAAAAATTTTAACAATTCTTTTTATGCAATTCCTAATAATATTTCATTATATAAATATACAGTAATCCTTCGGGTGTTACGTTCTAAAATACCCGCGGTAGATGAAAATCTGCGAAATAGAAACAGTCCAGTACTCTGTTTTTTTTTTATTATTATTTTTATAATTTGTATATATTTATTTTATTATAAACGCAAAACAACACCACGGAGGAATCGACGTAAGCTTGAATAATAAACCGTGATAGGTGAACCGCGATAAGTGAATCGCGATATGGCGAGGATTACTGTAATAGGATTTTTTGAAACCTTTTATGGCTATGAGGGTTCATTAGAGTAAAATAGGAATCGAAGATCAAAATATGATTGTGAACTACTGCCCGAACATATTCGTCATGATCTTAATTTACTCAAGAACAGAAGACTCGTTTAAAAAGAAACTCTTTTTTACGTCTCCCAATATCTGTTCACAATGGTCTTTCAAGCATCATTATTGCTCCACGTATTTATTTCCTTATTTATCTATATCACATGTATTTCTCTTCAATCCCTTTGTTATTTATGTAAACATAATTCAATATTTTAACCTGACTAATTTTAGTTTCAATTATCTTATAACTTCACTAACAATTAACAAATTTTTAATTAAATCACCTCCCTTCAACCAATTATATAAACTCGATAATTTTTGCTTCAATCCACCAACGGTTTACATTCAAAGCAACTTACTGTAACAGCTACTAATTTTCCAAACGCATCCTTTCAACATTATTTTTATATATTTATTTATTTATTTGAGAATTTCATCACCGAAAAAATTGCAAGCAGCTGTTTACTTTCAATCTTTTGTTCCTCCTACCTTTGCTCACATCTAGTTTTGCCATTTCTGTCTTCCTCCACCTTTCACCATAACGCTAGCTATTTATAGAATTTTCTCGGCTTCGTTTCAATACTATTATAACTTTTGTCTGGAATGAAACGGATCGCAATACGTAAGTAAGCAAGTAAGCATACAGATAAGGCGTCTAGCTGGCAGATTCATTAGCACGCCGGGCGAAATGCTTAGCGGCATCTCGTTCGTCTTTACGTTCTGAGTTCAAATTCCGCCGAGGTCGACTTTGCCTTTCATCCTTTCGGGGTAGATAAATCAAGTATCAGTTACGTACAAGGATCCATCTAATCGACTGGCCCCCTCCCAAAAGATTTCGAGCCTTGTGCCTAGAGTAGAAAAGAATATGTACTCTTTCGCCCCAACTTTCTCTCACTCTTTCTTCCTGTTTCTTGAGTGAAACCACGCCTACTCTTATATAGATATATAAATACATGCATACTTATGTGTGTGTGTGTGTGTGTGTGTGTATGCATGTACATACGTATGTGTATGTGTGTGCACTTAGACGGACAGGCAGACAGACCTTATATTGCCTTGTTTTTCTTCTCACAATCGCTGCCATATCCTCAACGTTTGTTCTCCAGCTCGAACACGTTCAAGTTTAATGTGAGGCGATGTTTTTGTTTGCTTTCAACGCTTTTATCATCTTCATAGTATTGTTTTTGAACTTCGTCGTCTTTGAACTTCTATCGTTTATATCAGTGTATATATAATTTTCAACTCAGTTTGTTCACGTTTAGTGATATATATAAATATGGTTTGTTTATTAACGCTTCAAAAAGTTGCTACTCTATTTATTTCATTTCTTTTCTTTTTTTAATTCTGTCTCTGTTTATCTATATTTATATTTCTTACTTCAACCACACGTGGAGGCGCAATGGCCCAATGCTTAGGGCAGCGGATTCGCGGTCATAGGATCGCGGTTTCGATTCCCAGACCGGGCGTTGTGAGTGTTTATTGAGCGAAAACACCTAAAAGCTCCACGAGGCGAACCCTGCTGTACTCTTTCACCACAACTTTCTCTCACTCTTACTTCCTGTTTCTGTTGTGCCTGTAATTCAAAGGGTCAGCCTTGCCACACTGTGTCACACTGAATATCCCCGAGAACTACGTTAAGGGTACATGTGTCTGTGGAGTGCTCAGCCACTTGCACGTTAATTTCACGAGCAGGCTGTTCCGTTGATCGGAACCCTCGACGTCGTAACCGACGGAGTGCCAACACATACATACACACACACAGATGCACAATGCCAAGATGAAAAGGAAGTCTAACTTCTTAGAAGTTAAACATTACCTCTTGATTATATAAAGACCAGCTATGGGCATTAAGCTACGAAAATCATCCATTTTCTTGATTTCTTGAAATTCAAACCACCTCATCATGGTCCCAGCCGACAAAATGGAAAAGGTGTTGTTCTGTGGGATGGTGAGGAGATGCGCTGGGACACCCACACTGACACATGGGACTCGCACTGGCAGATAACCATCTCTGCCTCGATAGCGGTACGCAGGGATATGGTCCTGGAGTCGAAAACGCCGGGGATCTCCACTGCCACAGGCTCGACCATAAACCTGTCACAGGACGACAGATATTACATACTCTCAGAAGACGGCGAGCTGAAAGAATCTTTGGCACGCCGGACAAAATGTTTAGCGGTATTTCGTCCGTCTTTACGTACTGAGTTCAAATTTCGCTGAGGTCGATTTTGCCTTTCATTTTATTCGAGGTCAATAAAATAGATTCCAGTTGAGTACTGGAATCGGTATAATCGACTTAACCTCTCTTCTAAAATTGCTGGCCTTGTACCAAAATTTGAAACCTATACTACTGTCAGGTAGTATGCTGCTGCTACTGCTACTACCATCGCTGCCGCTGTTGCTATTGCTGGCTTTACCGTCAGTGTTACAGAGACTTCTAGTTATATTTCTCATTTGTTAGTTTAACGAAGTCTTAATACAACCCCTGGCTTTGTAAAATATCGATCAGAGACATTCCAATCACGACTAACTTGCTTCTTAGTTTTACTTTAACTTGTTTCGCTCAATGAACTGTGGCCATGCTGAAGCACTGCCTTGAAGGATTTCGTCGAGCAAATCGACCCCAGTACTTATTGTTTAAGCACTTTATTTATTCTATTGGTTTCTTTTTTTACCGAACCGCTAAGTTACGGGCCTGCAGCTTTTGTCAAGCGTTGGTGTGAGACAAATATAAAGACACACATACATACATATATAGGTACATACATACATATATATATGTATGTGTGTTTATATATATATATATGTATATATATATAAATATATATAAACACACACACATACATACATATATATATATATATATGTGTGTGTGTGTGTGTGTGTGTATATATATATTGGGTCATCTCATAAGGGATACCACTGGTGACTTTTGCTGGGCTTGAGTGGACTCTATCGACCACATGTTGTGTTATATTCGCCAGAAAATACTCAATCCAGTGTGGACGTTTTCCACGGATTCCAACATTTGCCAATTTTGAGAGAAAGGTATTGTCAACCCTGACGAACGTTTTACTGAAGTCAAGATATATGACATCTGAGTTCGATATAAGGTAAAAGCTAGGAGAAAGGATTAATTAAGAAGGTATAATTAATAAAGGATTAATTAAGAAAGCTCTTGGATCAGTCTTACTATGTGGCACCTTGGGCAAGTGTTTTCTACTATAGCCCCAGGCCAACCAAAGCCTTGTGAAGGTTAATTTTTAGACGGAAACTGAAAGAAACCCGCAACATACATATATACATGCATACATACACACGTGTGTGTGAGAGACAGAAAGAGAGAGAGAGAGAGTATGAGTGTGAGTGTGTGTGTGTTTATTTACCCCACCACCACCGATTGAAAACCGGTGTTGGTGTGTTTATGTCCTCTGTAACATAGCAGTTCCACAAAAGAGATCGATAGAATAAATACCAGGCTCAAAATAAAAATAGGTACCTGGGTCGATTCGTTCGACTAAAATTCCTCAAAGCAGTGCCCCAGCATTACTGCATGGTTGCAGTTTAATGATTGAAACAAGTAAAAAAAAATAAAATAAAAATAAAAAAAAAGAGATAAACGTTGTGTAAATGATTGCGTGTGGTTTTGTGAGGTATTCGTAGAGATATGTTTGTATGAATTATTTTAACAGTTTATGAACTTCCGACATCGAAGAACTTGAATTTGAAAATGCTCTGTAATTTAGTAACAGATGTTATTCGGAAAAACGGTGAAAATGTTTTATAGCAAAGTTAAAGTTGATCTATTTTAGAAAAAAATGTCTCTAACATTATTATTATCATCTATACATTTCAAATGAACTAATATTTGTTATGAAGGAAAAAAATTAACCTGTTCGTTTTGACACACCAGAACCGATTTCGTTTGGAAATTGCTACACAGATGTAATATTTTCATGTTAATTATGAAAATCATAAACATTTTGGGAAAAAAAATTGTAAGTAATGAGTTTACGAACGTTTAAAGAGTGAAATTTGATGAAACTTCAGCCAATCGGATGCGACTATTTTCGGCACGCAGGAAAGTCAGAATTGCCATATTTTACCTTAGCAACATATTGAAGCAGCATGCGAAAACATATTTAGCACGAGCAAAAATATATAAAACGAAAGGAGAAGCAAGAAATTGAAAACCATTATGAGTGACTGAGTTGAGAATCTGAGAAGTGTGTGAATTAATTTGAAAACAGAGGTGGATGCAATTGGCTATTTCCAAAAGAAGAAATCTTTGTCGGAGAAAACATCATACGAAGACTGTGTAACTGAAAAGAAGACGGGTTACAATGAATTTGCATGTTAAGAAAGAACGCTGACTTGAAGATAGGAATCTTTCACTAATAACCTTAGTTGAGTTTGGGTAAAGGAACACACGACTGCTCATTTCTTTGAGGAGGAAATGGAAATGAACCGTAACACCGTAGTTGATTACAACTACATGAGGGAACTGTGGGTAGATGACCTACTTCGAAACCCAATGTTGTTAGATGGTGCTAGAATGATAATAGAGATAAATGAAGTTATGTATTCCAGATGAATGTAGAATAGAGAAAGGGTGCTTTCGGAGCAGTGAATCTTTGATGATGTGTGTCGCTAAACAGGGCAGATATTTCTGTATGCGGTATCATGTCGTAACTGCGATACACCTGAAGGATGTATTCGAGAGTTAATTCTGCCGGGATCTACTTAGTATAGTGACTTGTGACAAGTCTATTCCCATATCCTAGAAATGCCAAGCTACGACATTCAGCAGAGAACGGGGAATCACAGCGTCGAATTTGTCAACTCAGATGGAACCCACATCAACAAGTTGGAAGCACGTGAACGTGCCTTAGAGCAAGGGTCGGCAACGATAGGACCGCGGATCAGAACAGGTCCACGGATCATTTGGCACCAGGTCGCTCAGAAAAATATAATTTTTTAAAACTTTATTTCTATGCTATTGACTATCACAATCTGCAGGGTATTTCTTGCATTACATATGTATTGTAAATGTAAATTATATTAATTATAAGATGGCGAGTTGGCGTTAGCACGCCGGGTAAAATGCTTAGCGGCATTTCATCAGTCGTTGCGTTCTAAGTTCAAATTCTGCTGTGGCCGACTTTGCTTTTCTTCCTTTCAGGATCAATAAAATAAGTACCAGTGGAACACTGGGGTTGATTTAATCGACTTAGTCTCTCCTCCAAACCTGATGGCTTTGTGCCAAAATTTGAACCCAATATATGTGTATTATCGATGTTATGATTAAATTATGTCACGCACTTTATAGTGTTTTGTAATACTCGCGATCCTCCGGTCCGTATAAAAATTATCTTGCGTGAAACCGATCCATGATGTAAAAGTCGTTGCGGTTTGCTGCCTTAAAGGATCGAATAAACGGTGCTATAGCAGTCATCGTTCTATGATTGACTTATTACTCTGTGTATTTATTTACGTGATGGCGCAGACAAAGTAATTATGATCTCTTGCAAGAAAATGCTGCAATGCATCTCTTAATTTCAGTTTTCATAAGTTCATTTTCTCTTATGTAAACTGAAATTCGGCGAAGTTCATTTGCTGTTTTGTTTCACAGTTTCATAAATTAATTTGATTCGTTTCATTTTCTTTCATTAAATATTTTTCATCTTTGAGAGAGAAAAAAAACGTTGTGTAACGTTTTTATGATTAATTTAATTTTCTTTCATTAAAAAAATATTGTGTAAGGTTTTCATTATTAATTTATCGCAGAATAATGAATAATATGAACTAAAAAGAATAATTGCGAGGAAAAACATGTCACCAAGCACAAAAGAAATTGCAATGTAAACGTGGTAATTTCAACTTCCGGAGTATCGAAAATGGACGAATCTGAGTGGTTAAAATTTTGCAAAATTTAAGCAAGCATATCTGATCTGGTGTGTCAAACCGAAAAGATCTTAAAATTTTCAGAGTATTAAGTTGTAAACCTGTTATTTATTAAAATATTTAACAAGTTTGTATAATAATAATTATGGTTTCAAAGTTTGGCATAAGTCCAGCAATTTTGGGGGAGGGGATTACATTGACCCCAGTGCTCAACTGGTTCTTATTTTATCGACCACGAAAGGAAGAAAGGCAAAGTTGATCTCAGTGAAATTTGAACGCAGAACGTAGCGATGGGCAATATGCCGCTAAGCATTTTGCCCGATGTGCTAATTACTCTGCCAGCTCGCCGCCTTGTAAGATGAATTTAATAATACAATTTAAAGTTATGTTAGCTATATTATTGAAGAGGTTTGCTTTAGTTAATAAATCTTTCGGTATGTAACGTTACGATCTACTGCAGACGCTGTAATTTAAGAGAATGTATATAAGTAAAAATCGGATCTATGAGAATTCAATATTATGATGAATATAATGCATTTGAGTTTAAATAAAATGCATAAGAAAATGTATGCATAAATACGTAAAAATATATACTGAAAAGATGTACATTTATATAACTATATGAATATACATACATATGTGTGTGTGTGTGTGTGTGTGGATAGATATATATTGGAAAATATATGCATAAATATATAAATACAGAGCAACTATATTAAAAAAAACAACCTGGAATTCAATATATTTGGCAGAATAGTAAAATCAATTTGCAATATGTGAAACAGAAGTATTGTTAAATTAAAAGGGAGCTTGTTTTTGGAGAATACCAGAATTGAAGTAAAAAAAAAAATATCCGAAACACCAATATGCGGTATAAGCAAAAATCGTATCTACCAAAAGTTTGTTTACAGGGGAAAATATTGGGAATATTGATTTTGAAAAAAACCTATGAATTTTGTCTGGGTAAAAATATGAAAATAGAAGTTCAGATAATAATTATTACGAGACATCAAACTGTCTCTCTACAATAGGCATAAGGCCTGAAATTTTGGTGGAATGGAACCAGCCGATTACATCGACCACAGTGCTGGATTGGTACTTATTTGATTTTATCGTCCCCGAAAGGATGAAATGCGAAGCGGAAACCAGCGACTTTTAAATTCAGAACGTCAAGATCCGGAAGAAATTCCGCTAAGCAGTTTGCCCGGCGCAAAGAAATATAAACATATGGATACCATCGAAAGATCTTGAATGTGATTTAATTAATATTTTAGCGTGCAGCTAAAACCGGTAATGGAGAAAGTAACAACAGTGTCATAAATTTTATGAAGCTTCATAAATAGATAGTTTAATAAGAGTTGGTTGGTATCATGTTTAATAACAAAGTGATTTTAATAGCAAGCAATACATAAAAACTGAATCTCAGTCTAAACGTTTCAATTAATGGAGCAAAACGTGAAACTCGATTAGAATGAAAGGTCTGAGCTGATTAGTTACTGTTGTCGAGATTCTTTGAAATATTGTAACAAAGTAGACAAGTTACAATACTTAAGAAAGCAGTGGATGTTAGCGATAATGTATTATTACTTTATGTAACAATGAACTTTGTGTTAAAGTGTTTAGCTTCGGAAATAAAATCAAAAATACAATAAAATATATTAGTATGAAAATATCATCAAACTCATCTAATATATTAGAAAAAAGTGTGGATGTGTCTTCAATTATTTATTAATTATTTGGACACCTAATAGGTCGAAAATGTTATAAAGTTCTAAAGATATCTACCTACATTTACTCTTTTACTTGTTCCAGACTGCGGCCATGCTGGAGCACCGCCTTTAGTCGAATCAAATCGACCCCAGGACTTATTCTTTCTAAGCCTAGTACTTATTCTATCGGTCTCTTTTTGCCGAACCGCTAAGTTACGGGGACGTAAACACACCAGCATCGGTTGTCAAGCGATGGTGGGGGGACAAACACGGACACACAAACATATATATATACATACATATATACGACGGGCTTCTTTCAGTTTCCGTCTACCAATTCCACTATAGTAGAGGCTATAGTAGAAGATACTTGCCCAAGGTGCCACGCAGTGGGACTGAACCCGGAACCATGTGGTTGGTAAGCAAGCTACATATATATATATATATATACGTGTATATATA
>NC_068990.1:77755462-77761113 GCF_001194135.2 Octopus bimaculoides
ATGGGTGGGTGGGTGGATGGACGGATGGATGGACGGATGGATGGGTTTTGGATGGAGGGACGGATGGATGGGTGGGTTTTTGGGTAGGTTGATGGACGGATGGATGGACGGATGGATGGACGGATGGATGGACGGATGGATGGGTGGGTGGGTAGGTGGGTGGATAGATGGATGGATGGATGGATGGGTGGGTGGGTGGATGTATGAATGGATAGCTGCATGTACGTACGTGTGACTGAGACGTGAATGACACGTATGTACAAATGGCACACTTTCTTATGATATGCAATTGTTTACTTCACTCTATATTTCATATTGAGTTCTCTATCCATGATATATTGTTAAACATCTAGACATCATGTGAAAATATATTTCTTGGTCTGTGCATATGATTTTCTCTCTGTTATTGTCCATCTCTCTCACACTCATTATGTTTGTAAATGTATGTGAGACTGTGTACGTGTATATGCGTATATAGATGCATATATCAAAAGGATGTGTTATAACACTATTCTACATATACAAAAACAGCCACACCAACAATCCAACATACCTCCATCATTACCTGCCCCACGGGTATCATTATGGTTTCGACACCTGGGCAGTACCATTCAATCCGGCCTGTGTCAACAGCACTAAAAGAAGTGTTTTTAGGAACAAACATATCAAAGAAACCACAACTTTCAAACACATTTACCCTATGTACAACCATATTGGTAAATAAATTTAATAAGTAAATCAATAGCCAACTACAAAATATGTAACTAAACAGCGACCAAACCTTTAAGTCATGTATGTATGTATGTATGTATGTATGTATGTATGTATGTATGTATGTATGCATGTATGTTTACTTTTATATGTACACACACACGTATATATACATGAATACGCATACATTTACACATACATGCATATACATGTATATAATTACAAATATACATATATATCTATAACTACACACATATATACATATAGAAATATGCATGTATATACATGTGTGTGTATATGTGTGTGTGTATGTATGTGTGTATGTGTGTGTGTGAGTGTGTGTGTTATACGCTTATATTATATAAATGTATATTTGTATATAATGCAATAAAATAGAGATTCACTGTAACCTAAGAGACTAATCCTGTGTAATCCGAAATAGTACTGCAGGAGATAATTCCGTATCCATAGAAGCAGATCTGGTTGCACCATGTAGAGAAGGACATATTCACAAGTATATTAACGCATGCAACGAAATCACGCGAGAAAATGATGTATTAGTTTCACATTGGACGAATGAGAGAAAGAAATGTTTGACGTTTCGTACTTATTTGTCTTTCAGAGATGAGAATAATGGAGAGAAGAATATGAAAAGAGAGGGGGAAAAAAGCAATATTTATAACAGACTTGTGTTGTGGTTTGCTTGAAGCATTGTGATACAGAAGTTAAATTACAAATAACGAAGACAGAGAGCTTCTAACAATGTGAAAAGGAAAAGTTAAGCAACCTTTATATATAAGCACAAAGGCCATCATCAGAAGCGAACGGCTTAGAAATCTGAGTTTATGTAGATCTAACTTTGATCGCCGAACAGGCAGTTAACTTACCCTTTTCGTATTGTTAGAAGCTTTCCGTCTTCATTATTTGTTATTCTTTATTATATTTTTCATATTTCCTTATTTATTCTTTTGTTGTGGAAATAACTGTACTTGATTGTTGTAGTTTACGTGTTTAGTAAGTACATTTTATTGATTTTTCTACTTCATTCAATACTATGACTGTCTCCAGCGCACTAGTAGAAATAATTCTAATGTGACTGTATTTTCCAAAGACATACTGTTGTGATAGTGATAATAGCAAGTACCATTCCTTGGGCTGGTATACCAGCATTCAAATAATATTCAAACAAATACTACTTGAATGTATGATCGTACTGGAGTCTGCTACATAAGAGGAGAGAATCACTTCTAGCTTTAAGTATATTGAGGAATTCATATCAAAGAGTGAAGAGCATACATATATTTCTATATAATTCTTTTATTTATTTCTTCTTGGTATCCATATGATAAAGTTCTTAAAGTCACTGGTAGTCGTGGTTAACTGCACTATTTCGTCCCCCTTTTGGACTCGTCAGACGATATAATTCGGGACTTGAAATTGATTAAGCTAAATACATTTTATTTTCTTCTTCTAACAGTAAAGAAAAGAGACAGAGAGAGAAACTACTTACTTACTGATGAAAGACTCTAAATATGTATGTATGTATGTATGTATGTATATATATATGTGCCTGTGTGTGTGTCTTTGTGTTCGTTTCCCACGCCGCTTGACAAAACGTTGTTGTTTGTTTACTTCCTCATAACTTAGCAGTTCAACAAAGATAATCTCGATAGACTAAATACCAGATTTTTAAAAAATAATAGTGGGGTCGATTTCGTCGACTAAACACATCAAGGCGGAGGGGGTAAATCGATTACATTGACATTAATGCTTAGCTGGTACTAATTTCATCGAAACCGAAAAGATTAAAGGCAAATCGATCCCGGCGTCATATGAATTCAGTGCGTAAAGACCGTCGAAACGCCGCTAAGCATTTTGTCCGGCATGCTAACGATTCTGCCAGCTCACCGCCTTATATGGTTCGCTTTAAAATTACAATGATCTCAGGGCGTTGAATTGGCAGAATCGTTAAGCACACCGGAAAGATATTTTGGCAGCATTTCGTCTGTTTTTACATCTGGATTTAAATTCCGCCGAGGTCAACTTTGGCTTTCATCCTTTCGGGGTCGACAAAAAAAAATGAGTACCAGTTGAATACTAGGGCCGATGTAACCTTCCCCCGAAATTGTTAGCCTTGTGTCATAGTTTGAAACCAATATATCCACAATCTTAGGGCAGCGACTGGGCAGAACCGTTAGCTTAGCGGCATTTCGTCCGTCTTTACGTTCTGCGTTCAAATTCTGCTTAGGTTTACTTTGCCTTCCATTCTTCCGACGTCGATAAAGTAAGTACCAATTGAGCACTGAGGTCGATGTAATAGACTTATCCCTTCCACCACGAAACTGGTGGCCTTGTTCCAAAATTTGAAATTAACACTACCACGATCTTGTCATTGTGTACCATTAGAGGAGTCTACACTGTTACAAGCATAAGAGTAATGTCTGCGGTTTCAATATTTAATCTTGTTCTCCCATCAATTTTTGACTACGCAGGAAAGAGTTATAGGTAACTATACTTTTCTCCGCTGAATAAACGTTAAAAGATAAATAATGAACAAATAAGCAGATATTATTCGGTAAGTCTGAAAATTTACTATTTTACATCATGTTTGCTTAACAAAACCCCTCGAGACCTCTGACTAAATATATTTTAATCAACAACGAAAAAAATATCCGACGGAAATAAACCCCGTTCCACATCTGCCACCGCACCACATATACACTTTTGAAGCGCGATATACGTGTTGACACAGAAGCATGAATGTGTGTGTGTGTGTGTGTGTGTGTGTGTGTGCGTGTGTGCGTGCGTACGTGGATCTTTATGTGTGTCTATGTGTGTGTACATATGTTCATACGTACATATATATTTATATGTGATTATATATACGTGATCATGTATACACACACACACACACATATATAAACTACTATTCAAAACTATAAAACCGCTTATTTTTTTAAGTTATTTAGAAATTTAGCTCTGTATTTAAGTTGGCTAATAATACATTGTAAATGGGTATTTCGTTAATACTTTGAAATGTAAACCTTGCTCCTTTATTCTTTACTACTCTAAGCACAAGGCACGAAATTTTCGGTGGGAGGGGGCCAGTCGATTAGATTGACCCTAGTACGCAAATGGTACTTAATTTATCGACCCCCGAAAGGATGAAAGGCAAAGTCAACCTCGGTGGAATTTGAACTCAGAACATGTAGACAGACGAAATATTGCTAAGCATTTCGCCCGGCGTGCTAACGTTTCTGCCAGCTCACCGCATTAACCTTGTACCTTTATTGTCACATTGCAACACCTGATTTTCCAATTTTCCCTAGCTCATCAACACTTTAAAACTATAAAGCCACTAATACATGTTCATTTCTTTCCAGATTGTTTCGAAACATATTCGACTCAATCCTATTCTCCGTGATCCAGATTACATTTCTAGTATGCCTAAAGTTTCAAAGTTTCCTGAAATTGAGGAAGGGAAAATTCTTGCACTGAAAGTGGAAAGAATGAGTAACTGGAAGATTACCGGGAAGACTCACGGAAGCAAAACGCCAGAAGACAATTTTCTGAAGGATCTTGACGGCTACAATTGAGTTCATGCTGGTGGACGTCCTAAGACTTCATCAGAAAGGGATGATAGGGCCATTGTCAGAGCTGTGAAGAAGTCACGCTATTTCCAATATCAAGGCATCGGCAAGAGTAGGAGCTTTGACATCCACCGTAACAAGAGTAATTTCCACCTGAAGAAGCGGCTATGACTTCCTTTATTGACCCCTTCTCACAAAGCTGTTAAATTGGAGTTTGCTCGACAGCATCAGGCGTGGGATGGTGAATGGACCAGGGTTCTGTTCTCTGATAAGAAAAAATGAAATTTGGATGCCCCCCCCCCCATCGGTTATAAGTATTACTAGGCAGATAAATGTATACAAAATTCTACTTATTCCAAGTGGCAGAACAGCGGAGAGGGTTTTATAGTATGGGGAGCAATGTCTGCCAATGGGAAGCTGCCACTTGTCATCATGATGGCCGTTTCAATGCTGCACGATACAGTGATATGTTGGGCGGGGCTCATATTGACGAAGATGGAAGAAGGCACCGTGGCGAAAAATTCATATTTCAACAGGACAATGCTCTTATTCATAAAGCAAAAACAACTTTGGATTTCTTCTATGCAATTGCGGTTGAATTATGCCGTGGCCAGCAAGAAGTCCCGACCTTAATCCTATAGAGAATGCCTGGGGATATCTCACGAATGTTGTGTACAGCGAAGGCAAGCAGTTTTCATCTCTTGATGAACTTAGAAGGGCAATAAAGAAAGCCTGGGTAGAGCTTTCACTTGATCTGCTGCAGGAAGTTGATTGGGAGCATTAAATCACGTGTCTTTGAAGGAATTCAGAAAGGTAGTGGTCAAACATACTATTGTTGGTGAATTGCATGAGAATATCATTGAACTATAATATAATTTCCCTATTTTGCATCATTTTTGTAACATTATTCATCTTGGTGTTATAGTTTAAAATAGATGGTTTCTGGCTGTCAGTTTTTTTAATCCTTTATTCTTTAATTCTTTTTTCACTTGTTTCAGTCATTTGACTGCGGCCACGGTGGTGCACAGCCTTTAATCGAACAAATCGACCGTAGTACTTATTCTATCGGTTCCTTTTGCCGAACCGCTAATTTACGGGGACATAAACACACCAGCATCGGTTGTCAAGCGATGTTGGGGGGACAAACACAGACATACAAACACATACACACATACATATATATATACATATATACGACAGGCTTCTTTCAGTTTCCGTCTACCAAATCCACTCACAAGGCATTGGTCGGCCCGAGTCTATAGTAGAAGACACTTGCCCAAGATGCCACGCAGTAGGACTGAACCCGGGACCATGTGGTTGGTAAGCAAGCTACTTACCACACAGCCACTC
>NC_068990.1:77761974-77763515 GCF_001194135.2 Octopus bimaculoides
ACACACACACACACACACACACACACACACACACACACACACAAATACACACACACAGAGGCACACACACACAAACTCACAAATATATATGTGGTGGCTGTCACCTCATAGAAAATAGAAAAATATGACCATCACTGACAAATTATCTTATCCTGGGTGTTAATGACAATAGCTGCCGGCAATGCTCGTGCTGAAACATAGTCATTAATAACTTGTACAACGTTACTAAGCCTCTTACCCACAAAGCCAAATAGTCCAGAAAAAATCCGAAGAAAGATCTCTAGATTCACAAAGACGTGAGGTCGTTGTTTCGGATTTTCGTTCTCTTCGAGAGATGTCCAAACAAAGGCTAGGGGTTTATTACTTCTAGCTGTTGGATGGCCGCTGCTTCTATTGGGTTCAACCGTCCTTTGACAGGTTTTACTAAAAGTTGATTTCATACCTGATGACTGCCTATGTATGCTTTTGATGTATTATACCTTTATGTGTAACCCGCTCTCTCTCTCTCTCTTTCTCTCTCTCTCTCTCTATATATATATATACACACACACAAACGTGCGTACGAATATATATATATATATATATATATATATATATATATATATATATATATATATATATATATATATATATATATTTGTGCGTGTGCGTATGCATTTATGTATTATATTATACATGTCCCTAAATAAATGTATTACAAGTGTGTGGTAGTGCGTGTGTATGCGTGCGCGCGCGTGCGTACGTGTGTATGCGTGTCTGTGTGTGTACGTATGTGTGCGCGCACGCGTGTGTGTATGAATATGTGCATCTCATATACACACATACGCCCAACAGTAACACAAACTCTTTATTGGAATTAGGCTGTACTATTTGACAATCACAAACCCTTCTCACCCCCACCCCGCCATTTTTAAACAGCCAAATCTAACAGCTATAATCAATACGAAAACATGACATTGGGCTTCGTTGCCATTGGTAACGCAATCGAAATTATCGCTGGCAACCCAATCGAAATTATCACGCAATGTCTTACTCCCATGAAACACACGCACTCTCAACAATTGGTGCACAACACAATAGATCATAACATCACATTAGAACATCACCACCACCACCGCCACCGCCACCACCGCCACCACCACCATTGTCATCAATAGTACAACTATCAGCAGTACACTAAAGCTACCCTTACCACGACGACCACCACCACCATCATTACTAACATCACCATCATCGCCGTCATCACTGTCAGCTAAGGGATGTTGTCCCTATGTAGGAACACAATACACCTGGTACCATCATCCTATGCAGCAATGCAGAACGTGAGTAGTCGGAGACGACGACGTCATATGTGAGAGAAACAGGAATTCTCCTCCAAAAGACGATTAAAGGGGGAATAGGGAAAAGGTGCATAATGTATGCCTCTCTCTCTCTATTTCTTTCTTTCTTTCCTTCACTCTCTCTCTCTCTCTCTCTCTATTTCTTTCTTTTTCTCTTTCTTTCTTTCTTTCTTTCCTTCACTCTCTCTCTCTCTCTCTCTA
>NC_068990.1:77763525-77766055 GCF_001194135.2 Octopus bimaculoides
TTTTTCTCTTTCTTTCTTTCTTTCTTTCCTTCACTCTCTCTCTCTCTCTCTCTATTTCTCTCTTTCTTTCTCTTTCTTTCTCTCACTCTCTCTCTTTTTCTTTCTCTCTCTCTCTCTCTTTGTATAGATAGATAGATAGATATGTTTCTTGATTGGTCACACAGGGTTGAACACAGAGGGAACAAAATACAAAGTAGAGCTTTTCTTTTGGGGAAGGAAGGAAAAAAAGGGGGGCTATAGATAGATAGATAGATAGATAGATAGATAGATAGATAGATAGATAGATCTGTGTGTATGTGTCTTTGTGTCCGTTTGCTCCTCATTACCACTTGACAACCGGTGTTGGTCAGTTTATGTTCCCGTAAATTAGCGGTTCGGCAAAGAGACCGATAGAATAAGTGCCGGGCTTAGCTAAAAGTAAATACTGAGGTTCGTTCATTCGACTAAAATTCTTCAAGGCCGTGCTCCAGCATGGCCACAGTCTAATGACTGAAACAAGTAAAATATACAAGATTTATACATTTGTATGTGTGTGTGAGTGTGTGTGTGTGTGTGTGTGGTTTTTCTGTTTAAGCCATTGCACTTCAGCCATGCTGGGGCACCACTTTGAAGGGATTTTAGTTGAACAAATCGGCGCTCTGCATTCTATTCTAATCTACTCTATTGGTCCCATTTGCCCAACCGCTATATTGATAACAGCGTAAACAAACTTGCACCGGCTATCAAGTGTGTGTGCGTGTGTGTGTGAACAAATATAGACACATTCGTGTGATGATTTTTGTATGTGTTTGAGAGTGTGTCTCTTTTGAGGAAAATGTATCTGTAAGACCATATGTGTGTGTTGTGATTATAGATAAGCTATTTAGTAGATGTATGTATATAGATAGATGTATATGTCTGTGTGTATATATAATACACACACACATATATATGTGTGTGTATATATATATATATATATATATATGCGACTTTCTACATAGTTTTCGTCCACCAAATTCACTTGAAAGGCATTGGTCGACCGAGACTGTAGTAGAAGGCACCCGCCCGATGTGGCGCGGATTGGGACTGAACGCCAAGCTCCGTAGTTGCGAAGCGAGTTTCTTGACCACGTAGCCATACCTGCTCCTATATATAGAAAAATAATTAACACAGATAACATTTTTGGCAACATAAATAATAAGAACCAAACCGAAAGAAGCAAGAAGCCAATCCGTTTATGTACTCAACAAATGCAGTGGCTTCGAAGAATTGATGCTATTAATTTACGTACTGTAAGTGTTTAACATTCTATTTAATACTAACTTAGGCGGTGAGCTGGCAGAAACGTTAGCACACCGGGCGAAATGTTTAGCGGTACTTCGTCTGCAGTTACGTTCTGAGTTCAAATTCCGCTGAGGTCGACTTTGCCTTTCATCCTTTCGAGGTCGATAAATTAAGTACCAGTTGCGTACTGGAGTCGATGTAATCGACTTAATCCGTTTGTCTGTCCTTGTTTGTCCCCTCTATGTTTAGCCCCTTGTGGGCAATAAACAAATAAGAAACGTTAACACGCCGGGCGAAGTGCTTAGCGGTATTTTGTCTGTCTTTATGTTCTGAGTTCAAATTCCACCGAGGTCGACTTTGCCTTTCATCCTTTCGGGGTCGATAAATTCAGTACCAGTTGCGTACTGGGGTCGATCTAATCGAATGCCCCACCACCACCAAAAAAAAATTTTAGGCCTTGTGTCTAGAGTATAAAAGTATCGTTAGCATGCTGGGAGAAATGCTTAGTAGTATTTCGCCCGTCGCTACGTTCTGAGTTCAAATTCCGCCGAGGTCGACTTTGCCTTTCATCCATTCGGCCTCGATAAATTAAGCACCAGTGAAACACTGGGGTCGATGTAATCGACTATCCCCTCCCCCAAATTTCAGGCCTTGTGGCTATAACAGAAAGTATCTAATACAAGCTTAAAAGCCGCACTTTGTGCGAACTTTTAAGCTAGCTTCTGCAGAGGCCTAGATAGATAGATAGATATATAGATAGATAGACTGACAGATGGATAGACATATACATACATACATACATACATACATACATACATACATACATACATACATACATACATATGCATTTATATATGCTACAAAAATTCTATAGATCCCTAATAGTGATGGTGAAAAAATATATCCCATGGCGGTACTTGTAAATCAGAAGGCTCAGTTAAGTAATATTACGATCAAATGCAAAGAATATGGTGTTCAGAAGTCTCTGGTAGCCAATAACTGGTTGGCACAACAATGTACTTGCAGTATCAATACTTAAACCAATATGTGGGCTAATCGATTCGATGCTGGATAAGATCCGGGTTATTCATAAGATCCGGGTCACTGAAAAGTATCAGGCACCACCAGAAATTTCCAAATCAACAATGAGGTTGAACGTGTTTAGCGTGTGTGTGTGTGTGTGTGTGTGTGTGCGTGTGTGTGTGTGTGTGGTTGTGTGTCTGTGTCTGTGTATGTATGTAAGTACATGCATATATATATATATATA
>NC_068990.1:77768347-77769147 GCF_001194135.2 Octopus bimaculoides
ATATATATATATATATACAGAGAGAGAGAGAGAGAGAGAGAGAGAGAGATGGATAGACAGACAGACTGATTGACACATAGATAGATAGATAGATAGACACGAAAACATACATACACATACGTATATACCTCTGTGCATACACACCCACTACATAACACACGCACACACACACGCGCGCGTTCGCAAGTAGGCACGTGATCAAGTGGTTAGGTCATCAGTGCTATTCTAGGACCGGGTGGTGTGATGTATTCTTAAGCCAGGTTCTTGATTTTATGCTGCGCCCTACCCATTCAGCTAATAAAGTGTACCAGCAACAATAGCTATGAGTTTTCTAAGCAGGAAACAAATGATATATACTGTAGGGAGAACATTTTTCAACTTAATGAGCTTTTTTGCTGGAGAGAGAGTTCAACTGAAACATGTTTTTTTTTGTCTTTTATAGTTTGCTTGTTTCACTCACTGAACTCCGACCATACTGGGACACCGCCTTGTAAAGTTTTGGTCGAACAAATGAACTCCAGTTCTTGTTTTTTTTTGTGTTTTTTTTTTCAACCTGGTACTTAATCTATCGGTATCATCTGTCGAACCGTTTTACTGATAGTTAAGTGAGTGATAAACATAGAGACAAACACAGAGACACATATAGATATATATATACACACATATTTATACACACACACACACACACATATATATATATATATATATATATATATATATATATATATATAATGACGAATGTTTCCCTCTGTCAAATTCACTCACAAGCTAATGGTCGGCTCTCTGTTTAAAATACATCC
>NC_068990.1:77769525-77775062 GCF_001194135.2 Octopus bimaculoides
TCTCTCTCTCTCTCTCTCTCTCTCTCTCTCTCTCTCTGTATGTATGTATATATATATTACATGCACACACACACATTTATATGCGTGTATGTATCGGTGTTGTTTATGGCTATACAACTTGCCATTGGCCAACTCAGAGGTCATTCGGTCTCTGTAGTCTTTTATGAAATCGCTTCCTGTTCTTGTAAGCTGCATTATGTTTGTTTGTTGTTTATCATTTCTTCATTGGTTAGTCTACTAACTTGGTTTGTATGTGCCTGTTGGTTACGTCATTTATATTCTATTTTGCTAGTTCATAAAATAGTTGTTTTATGACTGAAGTTGCTATTATATTCGCTGTTTTGGATTTTTGTGTGATGGCAGATGGTTCAATTTCTTGTTGTTTAAGTAACTGCGTTTCATGTGGTGTGCCCTTGGCGTGGAGAGGAGGCCAATTATTATAGGGGAGATAATCCCCTCTAGATTACTTTAATGCAGGTCTGAAAGCTAGGAATTTACTTCACAGTGTAAAGTAGCTATACAGAGTACACATATTTAATATCTTTTCCTACACATTATAAAGACTTTGAAGTATCTAGTTATTGGTAGTCGTGTATAGCGCTATTTCATCCTTCTTTGGAATCAGCAGCACAACATAATTTGAGAGGAACAAATTAAGCTAAATTTAATTAATCTTTTTCAATCTTTTTCCTGAATTTATTTTTCTGTAATTCTTTATGTAACATTTCTCATTGGCTAATTACGTAGTCCTTCTGTTATATTTATTGTCTAATCGCATTCTGTTTTGATTAGCTATATTATTTTACTAGTTATTTCTTTTTCTTACTTTTTTTTTAACATTGATTTATTCATTGGTTGTTTTAAAAGTTCTCTCTACTTTATAAATTGTAATTTGCTATCTGAAGTCGCTGAAGATACAAGGTGTCCCAAAAATCACTGATGGGTTTCAATTTTTAATAACTTCCTTAACTTTACAAATAAATGCATGAAATTTTAATACAATATAAAAGACATAATGGAAATTAATATGCACGAGTCAAGTTTTGCGACACTACTACAAGACATATGAAAAATGACATCTCTTAAATGGCAGCTATTTTCGGTTTCGCCCGTCCGTGGTCCTTCCAAAACTTGCACCGTAACATCCTCAAGAGTTTCAGACCCCACGTCTCTGATTTCTCTGTTGATGTTCTCTTGCAGTTGCACCAGGGTCTCCGGCTAGTCAAGTCTGGGGAACGGGAAGGCCAGTTGACATTGCCGTAGCATTGCCGTAGCAACTGCATTTTACTCTTCCTACATAAAACATACAAACGACTTGACACGGTTGGCCTTTGAAATACAGGTGCAACTCATTTATGCTAGCTGAGTGGATTGGAGCAAAGTGAAATAAAGTGCTTTGCCCAAGGACACAATGCGTCGGCGGGAATTGAACTCACGAATTTGCGATCGTGAGCCGAATACCCTAACCACTAAGCTATGTGCCTTCACTAAGTATCAGGAGGGAGTTTATCGGGTACAGAAGTAAGAGAGATTAGGAGTTAACTTCAGCAAGGTTATAATGGTGCCAACTATAAAAGTAGTATTGAAAATGTAAGTTCTGTAGCAGTGAATAAAATATTGGTTTCAAGTTTTGGTACAAGGCCATCAATTCTGTGATTATACATTTGTATATATACTCACATTTATATATGCATATTTATATATGTATGTCTGTACATATATATATGCTGTATGAATACAAATGTATATATACATACACACACATATACATGTATATTTATATGTATGTAAATGTGTGTGTAATTGTGTATGTGTGTGTGTGAGGAAGAACATTGGGATAATTGATTGTAGATATGGAAAACAGTTTACTTTATTTCTGTGATTCTTATCTCTTTTGCAATATTGATTTATAAACACTCACAGAACATATCAGATTCTGGGTGCTAAACCAAGTGTGATTATACGACCTTCATGCCTTCCTCGAAAATAAACGAATAAAAATGTTTTGTGTTTGTGTTTAGGAGTGTGAGTGCGTGAATGAATGTGTCTTCCTCTTCTCTGTATATATATATATATATATATATATATACACACTATGTAGGTGTTTGTGTTTCGAAATATGACTTCAGCAAGCTATGGAACTTTATCTTTGTTTTATAGATAGGGAAGAGCATATGTAACATTGTATGCATATGACTTTACGTTTTGTTTTTAGAATTCTTCCTAGAAGGTGGAAATGGTTTCTAACTGAGAACCAAAAGAGCCATCACTGGAATTTGGATAACAGCAACAAAAATTGTTGTATGTTGAACTTTAGTAAATATGTATGTATGTTACTATTCAGTTTTATTTCAAGATTTCTTGTCAATAGAAAAAGAGCTGGTTTCTAACCTAGATCCAAGGCTCCTTCAGTGGAATTTCAACATCAACCACAGGGTATTTTTGTATCTATGTCTGTCATTATTCAGTATATTTCAAGATCTTGCCAATAGGGAAAGAACCCGTTTCTAACCTAGATCCAAGGCTCCTCCATTGGAATTTCAACATCAACAACAGGGTATTTTTGTTTGTATGTATGTATGTATGTATGTATGTATGTATGTATGTATGTATGAATGTATGTATTTTCATGCATATAGTTGCATATCTAGACATGCTCATATATATTTAAATGATAAACTTCTGGAAAGTTTTACAGATTTTTACAGTTCCAGTGATGGATTGGATCTGTAGTCTTCGAATTAGCTTTCTCCTTTCTGGTTTTGAGAAGCTTAATTTCTCAAGATTGGTATTTAGGCAGTGAGTTACATATCCCAGGCCCCCAATAATTACAGGTATAAACCTGAACTTGTAATCTGGATGGAGTAACTGCAGATTTCTCAATAGTTCAGCATAGGAGTTCTCTTTTTCATTGATCTTCAGTTTTATGTTAACATCCACCGGGCAGCTTAATGTACACAACTGCGCACAGTTTCTCTTCTCTATCACAAATCATTATATCAGGTCTGTTGTGCTTACATTTTATTGAGGTCTTCACTGGAACATTCCACCAGTACTCCTTTTTATTATGAGCGGCTTCTACCATATTGTGGGTTCTTATTTCGTTGTCCTCACGATTTTCCTATAGACGGATTCCATTACCGTGTGCCCTAGCTACATCATATCTCATCGGTATATAAACCGTTATGACATTTTCAGACAACTGCTTATGATGTAGGTGATATCCTCAGTGTGAATTCCACAAAGTTGCATCGGTTGTCACATTTTACTACTTTTCCTGCATCTCTATCTCTTTTGTACTTCAGGTACTTGGTTGATATTTCCTGTTCCTGGATTGGAAATGCATACTCTTCAAAGTGGGAGGTAGTAATCCGGTTATTGGTCCATGATAAGCTGCATTGATGATCCATGTTACTATCATCACGGAGCTTTCTACTAACATATTCATGCATAGTCTTCTGCTCATATAGGCTCAGCCTTTCATCTGACGATACATTGTGGTTGAGTCGTGCGATTTCTTTGGGCATATATTCTAGGTTATCAGACAAAGATTATTGCTCAAGGAGCTGCCTTCCAAGTCTATGTGTGTATGTATGTATGTATGTATGTTTGTATATCAGGTTACTGTCATTGCTTCTGGAATATATGATACGATATAAGTTTGAACCGTTTTCGACTAAACTTGTAACTCATGCCAGCTTGCTTGTTAAAGTGGGTGATTTTAACTGGAAACCCAGTAGGATGAAAACTAAAGCCTGCCAAAAAGACGGAAGAACTCACTAGAGTTAACGGCCATCCAACAGCTGTGAATGGGAAACTCATGGTCTTTCTTTGCACATCTCCCTAGAAAGAGACCTCTGATGTAACACCTGCGTCTTATTTTGCATCCAATGACAGAGACTAGATTTTTTTTTTTCATTTTGAGCGAATGCATATTTTGTTTAGAGAGCGAGACTGGACCCCAGTGCAAGGACTTCCCTTATTTTAAATAGCTTTATGGACAAGGCATCGCTTGATTTTTTTCAACATCTATATCAACATTTTTATTATGTTTCTGCATACTATAACTGACCATAAACAAGGAAAGTAAAAACTGAACGAAAAATTCCTTAATAGAATGAATGCACTCGTCAGCCTGGTTGTCAAGCTCTCTGACCAAAATGGCGCACATCGTTGCCACATCAGCACAAAATAGTGTAGGTCCCAAGGAGGGCTGAAGAGTCACATCAGTACTGTTCACGTTTTAGAGAACAATCAATCGACTGCATTGCTCGAAATCAAGTTTCAACCATTATGTATCATTATTCAGTCTTATTTCAAGATTTCTTGCCAATAGAGAATGAGCCGGTTTCTAGCCGAGATCCAAGGCTCATTCACAGGGTATATTTATATGTATGTATATATGTATGTATATATGTATGTATATATGTATGTATGCATGTATGTATGTGTGCATGTATGTATGTATGTATGTATGTATGTATGTAAGCATGTTTTTTTATGTATGTATTCTCAGCAATATAGCTGCATGTCTAGACATATTCATATATATTTAAATGATAAACCTCTGGAAAGTTTTACAGAATCTTACAGCTCCAGTGGTGGCTTAGATCTGTAGTCTTCCCATCAGCTTTCTCATTTCTGGTTTTGAGAAGCCTAATTTTCCAAGACTGGTATCACCTATCTCAGTGCCCCAATAATTACAGGTATAAACCTGAACTTGCAATCTGGATACAGTCACTGCAGATTTCTCAATAGTTCAACGTAGGTATTTTCTTTTTCGCTGATCTTTAGCTTTATGTTAACATCCGATGAGCGGCTGATTTCCACAACTGTACATAGTTTCTCTTCTCTATCTCAAATCACTATGTATGTATGTATGTATGTATGTATGTATGTATGTATGTTTGCATGCAAGCGTATGGCATAACATATATATGCTGTATATAAGTATGGGTTGGGTCCTCCGATGAATGAGTAATCGCTGAAGATAATTTTATTGCGAAAGAAATGGCTATATAAAACGAAGTGTCGCTATTTTTAAGGCCAGGACTTATGCAAATACAAACGGAAGCTTGATCGATGATGATATGATTTCGGATCGTGCCTTCAAATAGATTTCTACACATAACTGTATGGTGTTGTCTATTTTATGTATGTGTGCATATGAAGATGCGTGTGTGTGCGTGCGTGATTGTGTGTGCGTGTGTGTGCGTGCGTATGTGCATTTGCATGTGTTGACTTGATCCAGGTTCTTTCGGATGTATCAGTTTTATATTCACACACTCTCTCTCTCCTCTCCCTCCCTCCCTCCTCCCTCCCTACTTCCACTCTCTCTCTCATTCGTTCTGTTTCTTTCTTTTTCATTCTTTCTCTCTCGTTTTCTTTCTCTCTCTCTCTCTCTTTCTCCCTCTCTCTTTATTTTCTCTATTTTTCTCTGAGCATTTTGCCTGTTTGATTTGATCCGTTTTTGGTCGGATCTTTCGGATGAATACTCAGTACTATATATATATACATATATACATATATATATATAT
>NC_068990.1:77775315-77777062 GCF_001194135.2 Octopus bimaculoides
GTATGTGTTGTGTATGCATGCTCATTTCTGATCGTGTATTGCGTTGATCCCTTTTTACAGATTTCTACCCAGTATATACTGTTTTATTATTTATTTGTATGCATGTGTTGTGTGTGTGTGTGTGTGTGTGTGTGTGTGTGTAAGTGTGTTGACTTGATCCGTTCAATGCAACCATGATACAAATACTGCGCCAATGAAGCCAGCGAATCAAAAGGTTGGTAGGAAATATTTAATGAGTCAAACTAACCCAATGATCAAAAGTCTACTGATTTGGTAACATTAACAATAATAATAATCCTATTAACTAAAAGCAGAAGGCATGGAATTTTGTGGGAAAGGGGACAGTCGACTAAATCCACTCCAATACTCAACTGGTACTTATTTTCTCGACCCCCGAAAGGATGAAAGACAAAGTCGACTTCGGCGAAATTTGAACTCAGAACGTAAAGACGAATGACATACCGCTAAGCATTTTACCCGGGGTGCTAACGATTCTACCAGCTCACTGCCTTGATAATAACAACAACAACAACAACAATAATAATCCTTTCTACTATAGGTACAAGGCCTGAAATCTGGTGGTAGGGGGATAGTCGATTACATCGCCCCCAGTGCTCGATTGGTACTCGTTTTATCGATCCGAAAGGATGAAAAAGCAAAGTCGACTACGGCCGGGATTTGAACTTAGAACGCAGTGACAGTGAAATACCGCTAAGCATTTCGTAAGCACGCTAACGATTCTGACAGTCACCGCTTTGGTGATGATGATGATAATAATAATAATAATAATAATAATAATAATAATAATAATAATAATAATAATAATAATAATAATAATAATAATTTCTACTATAGATACAAGGCCTGAAATTGGAGGGAGGGGGATAGTCGATTACATCGACCCCAGTGTTCAACTGGTACTTAATTTATCGACCCCGAAATGATGAAAGGCAAAGTCGACCTCGGCGGAATTTGAACTCAGAACGTTGCGGCAGACGTTCTGAGTTTAAATTTCGCCTGGAGTGCTAACGATTCTACCAGATCACCGCCTTAATGATGATGATGATGATGATGATGATTTCTATTATAGGCTTTGTGCCTATAATAGAAAGGATTATTATTATTATTATTATTATTATTATTATTATTATTATTATTATTATTATTATTATTAATACGGGCGCTGGCAGAATCGTCAGCACGCCTGGCAAAATGTTTAGCGGCATTTCGTCTGACTTTACGATCGGAGTTGAAATTCCGCCGAGGTCAACTTTACCTTTCATCCTTCCGAAGTCGATAAATTAAGTACCAGTGGCACACTGGAGGTCAATATAACTGACTAGTCCCCTTCCCAAAAATTTCAGGCCTTGTACCTATAGTAGAAAGGATTAAGACAACAAGCTGGTGGAATTATTAGCGAATCGAACAAAACGTGGATCCTTGTGGTTTGACGGGCAACATTTTTTTACGTAGTGTTTTTGGTACTGAAACACTTTCAAACTTCGTATACTTGTATATTTTGTGGTATAGAACAGATAAAAAATTTTGTATTCGAAGTTATTTCACATTAAAAATTGTCTTATTTCGATAATTTCAACTAATCACTGACGTCTATTCAGTTGAAAACAGCGCTGTAACGGTGTATATGGTATTAATCCCCGTTAGTTCTGACATTTCCGATTAACTAGACTGTTCGTAAACAAAGGGGAAAAAGCCATCAAAATACTTGAATATTGCCTGCACTTGT
>NC_068990.1:77777575-77785796 GCF_001194135.2 Octopus bimaculoides
AGCACTGACTGTATTCAGCTGAATAGACGTCAGTGATTGGTTGAAATTACAGAAATGCGACAACTTTAACATGAAATAACTTGCGATGTACAATTTTTTGTTAAGAAGGCTAAGAGAAAAGTTGTTTTGTATGACACATTCTACCAGTGTCCCAAGTTTGAAAGTGTTTCGTTAAGAAAACAAGTGTTGCCCGTCAAATCACAAAGATCCCAAAACGTTTGCTGGCATTTCTTCCGGCCCTTTATGTTCTGAGTTCAAATTCCGTCAAGCTCCACTCTGCTCTTCATCCTTTCGTGGTCGTTAAAATAATATCAGTTAAGTGTCAGGGGTCAATGTAATCGACTTAATACGTTACCCTCAAATGATTAGTCTCGTGCCATGATTTGAAACAATATTTAAAGCGGCGAGCTGCTGGGATCATTATTACGCTACACAAAACTGTTTACCCACATTTCTTCTGACTTAACGTTCTGAATTCAAATGCCGCCGAGGTCGACTTTGTATTTCAATCATTCGGATTCTTTTGTGGTCGATGGAATAACTACCAGTCGAGCACTGTGATCGATGTAATCCACTAGCTCCCTTCTCCAAAATTTCAGCCCTTGTCATTGTGCACAGGCACATGGACAAGGTCTGAAAGATTATTATTAAGAAGACGAGTTAGGAGAATCGTTAGCACGCCCGATGAAATGTCCAGTAGACATAGTATATTATTCTCTGGAGCACTCCGTCGGTTACGACGACGAGGGTCCCAGCTGATACGATCAACGGAACAGCTTGCTCGTGAAATTAACGTGCAAGTGGCTGAGCATTCCACAAACACGTGTACCCTTAACGTAGTTCTCAAGGAGATTCAGTGTGACACAGAGTGTGACAAGGCTGGTCCTTTTGAAATACAGGTACTACTCATTTTTGCGAGCTGAGTGCACTGGAGCAACGTGAAATAAAGTGTCTTGCTCAAGCACAACGCGTCGCCGGGAATTGAACTCACGACCTTACGCTCGTGAGCCGAATGCCCTAACCACTAAGCCACGCGCCTTCATTATTCTCTGGACGCATTTAGGGAAATGTAGAAAGTGTCGATGCATCGTAAGATCATGATAACACACCTTATCGGTGGCAGCTTGATCAAAACGCTTGCAAGAGCTAAAAGGGCTAGGTGTTGATGTTGAATCGAGTACTACAATGTGTCTGCCATTCAAACATTTTCTTATTTATAATGATAGATTGTTGAGGCTGCGAGATGACAAAATCGTTAGCACGTCGAGCAAAATGATTAACGGCGTTAACATTCTGAGTTCAAATCCCGCTGAGTTCGACTTTGCTTTTCATCCTTTCGGAAACGAAGAAATAATTATCAGCCATGTGCTGGTGTCGATGTAATCGACTAGTCCCTCCTGCTAAAATGTAGGGCTTGTGCCTATAGTAGAAAGGATTATTCTGGCAAAATTGATAGAACGTCAGCCAAAATTCCTGGCTGTATTTTATACATCACTTTATGTTCGAGTTAGTTCAAATCCCAACAAACACCCCAATTCTTCCCACCATCACCACCACCACCACCACCACTACTACCAAATGTTACTTGTACACAAATATTAGAAATGATTTTTGCCTTTAATCCTTTCGAGATCGATAAAGTATGTACCAGTTAAATACTAGATCGATAAAATACGTACCAGTTGAATACTGGGATCGACGTAATCGACTTACACCCTTCATCCGAAATTGCTGGCCTTGTGTCAAAATTTGAAACCATTATTATTGTTGTTGTTGTTGTTGTTGTTGTTGTTGTTGTTGTTGATGTTCTTGTTGCAACTGTTATTCTTATCTTTCTGATGAGACGAAATTGCTTAGTAAGTATTCCAAGTCGATAGCTGAACATTCTCGAATTTTGTTTTGTGTAATATAAAACTGCTTTAGAAGGTGAATATTAAGAACAGCTCAGATAACTGATCTTTGCCTTATCTCGAGCATCTAAACAGTGAAAACATGCTCCACCTTCTCTGTTTAATCATATGAGCTTTGCATTTGTTTTCACAGCACACTTACAGAGATATACACATGCACACACACACACACACACACAGTCTCTCTCTCTTTCGCTTGCGCATAGAATCTCTAAACAAGCATACATGCACACATTCATACATAACTTCCACACATTCAAGCACATTCGCAAACATTAATATGCTCACATACGTGCACATACATTCATGCCTAAATTTATGTAATTATATATACATTCATGGAGAGATGTACGTAGAGAGAGAAACAGAGAGGAGAGAGGGAAGAGAGAGAGAGAGAGAGAGAGAGAGAGAAAGAGAAAGCGGAGGGTGGGAGAAGTATATACTCAGAAAGAGGCAGAGAGAGACATAGTGAGTAGAAAGATAGAGACAGGGAGATCAACAGAGAGCGTGATATGTATATATACATACATACATACAGATAGATAGATAGATAGATAGATAGATAGATAGATAGATAGATAGATAGATAGATAGATAGATAGATAGATAGATAGATAGATACAGAAAGAGAAAGAGCGAGACTAACAGACAGGGGAGACAGGCACTAAGAGAGAAAGAAAGAATAACAGACAGATAGAGGGGAAAGAAAAAAAAAGAAATACAGAGTGAGAGACAAGAGATAGTGTCCAAAAGACACAGGTTCGGGGATAGATAGATAGATAGATAGATAGATAGATAGATAGATAGATAGATAGATAGATAGATAGACACAGAAATAGAAAGAGAGAGACTAACAGACAGGAGGGGACAGGCACTAAGAGAGAAAGAAAGAATAACAGACAGATAGAGGGGGAAAGAAAAGAAAAAGAAATACAGAGTGAGAGACAAGAGATAGTGTCCAAAAGACACAGGTTCAGGGATAGATAGATAGATAGATAGATAGATAGATAGATAGATAGATAGATAGATAGATAGATAGATAGATAGAGTTAGTCAGTCAGTGAGTGAGTGAGTGAGTCAGCGAGGGAGAGAAGCGAACAGACAAACAGCGACAGAGACTGCCGTATGAAAGCTACGTGATTCGAAGAGCGTTATTATAGAAGGCAATCAACAAAAGTAGAGGTGACTGCAGGAATCAGGAGAAGAGATTTAAGGTGTCATCTGAGATTGGTCTGGCTGGAACATTACAACAACTGATCGAATCAAATAGCTATATTGATTTTCCTCGGAGATTACTTACTGTTTGTTAGTATAGCTAGTTGGAGCAAAGCTAACCATTTTGACCTCAGCAAGATATAAAGAGGCGGGAAATTGATTGAATGTATTCTTTTAGATCTGACAGTTAAGCCACAACAGCAAGTGTTCGGATGCTTTTCAAAAGCTAACAACAGATTCACATTCGAACCAGCGAAGGACTAAGCAAGCTTCTAAGTTGGTCGTTTGACATGTTAGAAATAGCAACCAAATAACCCTCGAATCCCGACCTGTTTTGTTTTAAAAGTGTTTGGATTTTTTTCTAAAGCTAACAACAAATTTACATGCAAGCCAATGATAAGGTAAAGAAGCCTCTAAGTTAGTCATTCGACGTATTAGAAATAGCCGTCAAATAAACCTCAAATTTCAACCTACTTTAAAAAAATTGGACATTTTGGATAATGCGGTTCTATTTCCATCTAACTTCATCTGAAAACAAAAGGTGGGCGAGTCATGGTTAGAATACCGTTGATCAGGACTGATGTAAAACTGAAGCACAATAACAAAACAAAGCTATCTGGTCTCGTATGACCGCTACTAAGGTACTTCCGACTCACTGTTTTGTTTTCTTTTTCTTTCTTCTCTGTATCCATATTATGTCTAAAACTCACCCCTATTTCAAACCCCGCACCAATCCCCATATTTGGTCACTCCTCCCTAGAAATGAGATCCTCTGGAATTTTCACCATGCACAATTTTTTTTCTTCTTCCTGAAGCGGTCGACTAACAACTGTTCGTGAAGAACATCAGATGCGTCAATCTCACAGGTCTCATTGGGTAACTGCGAAGGCCAAAGGCGCAGCCCTCCCTTCGAATCCAATAAATTATTTAGAAGCCAAATGATAATTCAAATACCAATTCCTTAATAAACGCGGCATTTAAAAGAAATGTTTTAACTCAAATTTAGGTCTGATCAACATGATCTATGAAGACTTCCTTGCAGTAATCATTCTTGACAAAATGTATCTAGGATTGCATTTTCCATTGTGTTCTTCCTAATCTAAGGTCGCCTGGATCAGGGCTGACAAGAACAAAAGCAAAACATCAATAACAACTTACCTAGCCAACGGGGTGCCATCATTCGAAAGCTAAAACGATGCGAAGTGCATTGTGACGAGCGATGAATAACACCATCCGATACCTTGACACCGTGATGAATATATATATTATATATATGATGTGTGTGTGTGTGTGTGTGTGTGTGTGTGTGTGTGTGTGTGTGTGTGTGTGTGTGTGTGTGTAATGTATCCTTTTGTTTTTCAAAGTTTGTTGAAAAGTTGAAAACTAGTTCTATCATCACTGCCTTGTATCTGTAATACAAGCTTTTGACGAGCTCGGGTTACAGAAACAACGCAGTGTTGATGATAGAAGCGGAAAAGCCAAAATCGTGGTAGTTCCATATATCATCGATATGGCCACCAATAGCCTCGCTGTTTCAAATAAGCAGCATAAAATCCTTTAGCACATCACTTTTTCTTTAAGTAAATATCGTTTATACATTAGAGCTCAAAGAAAGATCCAACGAGTCAATCAAGGATCTACTGCAGCTCAAAGGACGGCTAAATGGATACACGAGTAGGTCACATATGGAACTTTTATTACCAGAAACACTTCTAAGTAACATTCATGAAAGTGATTTAGAAATATTTCATATGAGATACATTGAAGTTATTATTGGTTATATATTCGCTGATCCTGTCAAATATTGGCAATTTCTCTGTGCTAAGAATTTAGTTTAAGTACATGCCATCGGATATAGGTGCCAGTATAACGTTTAAAGCTAATATATATATACATACATATATGTGTGTGTGTGTGTGTGTGTGTGTGTGTGTGTGTGTGTGTGTGTGTGTGTGTGTGTGTGTGTGTGTGTGTGTGTGTGTGTGTGTGTGTGTGTGTGTGTGTAGGAATACACCACTTCTTTCTTTATATATATGTGTGTGCGTGCGTGTACCTCTATGTATATCTACATAAATTCGTATATAAGCATATACATATTCGTGTGGCCAAGCGATCCAGGGCCTTGTATTCACGATCACTAGATCATGAGTTCGATTCCTGGATAGGGCAGTGCATTGTTTTCTTGAGCAAAACACTTCATTTTACGTTGCTCCAGAATGTCTTGTTGAAGAAAGAATTAGGATTTTTCTTTGGGTTAGATATATTCCTTTGAGTGTCTCCACCAGTGTGCATGTGTGTGGTCACTAGCTGTGTGTGTGAGTGGGTATGTGTGTGTGTGAGTGGGTATGTGTGTGTGTGAGTGTATGTGTGGGTGTGTTTGTACGTGTGTGTGAGTATGTTTTTTAGCGATGTTTTCTTTTGTATATGTATGCGTATATATATATATATATATATATATATATATATATATATATATATATATACATAGTTCATAGATGATAATCAAATATTCTTGTATCGAATGCACTTAGTAGTGCTAAAGGGGTTTAAACTTTGGCGGAAAGCGAAGTAAATGTACGGATAAGCAAGTCATGCAGGTCAAAATACAAAGTATATTAAATGCACGAAATACAAAGATGCATGTTTACATACAAAAAGGTCTCACTTACACAGAGTAGAAATGACATCAAGAATTAAAGAAAAGTATTACAAATCCAACAGCTGTTTCTGGGGGCAAGGTAGTCCAAAAACAATGTTTGTAGATTGATACCATCGTCAGATGAGACGAGCCTCCGTCTTCAGGGAGAAGACCTTACATTTGTATATTTATATATACATACACTACATGTGTATTTGTAATATATATATATATATATATATATATATATAAATCTGTGTGTGTGTGTGTGTTTATATAAGCAATTTATGTCTATATACACGCATTGGCTGTGTGGTTGAGAAGCTTGCTTCCCAGCCATATGCCCACTGTGCGGCAAGTTTGGACAAATGTCTTCTGCTATAGTCCCGGGTCGACCAAAGACTGGTGAGTGGAATTGGCAGACGGAAACCGAAAGAAGCCTGTCGTATATGCATCTGTATATGTATGTACGTATGGCAAACTGGAAGACCGCCTATGGTCTAGACATGGTATTTCCACTGCGACAAAGATTAAGGTATACAATACATGATTCTTAAACTCTTTATTGTATGCTTGCGAAACCTGGCCTGTGTATCGTAAGCACGTAAAACTTATGGAACGTTTTCATCAACAATGTCTCAGAAGGATTTTGAGGATTAGCTGGAAAATGTTTGTAAATGACGATGAGGTTCTTGGAAGAGGGAAATGCTTCACTATTGAAGCTTTGCTATTGCAGTACAGATTGAGATGGAGTGGACACTTAGTCAGAATGACAGACAACAGAATGCCTAAACAACTTTTTTTTGCGGAGAATTGGTGACAAGTAAGCGTTCGTCCAACAAATCAAAAGATGAGGTATAAAGATTGTCTGAAGTCCGGATTGAATAAGATAAATGTTCCAATTGACAACTGGGAAGATTTTGCGCATTGCCGAGTCAAATGGAAAAAAGTTGTGTATGAAGGCAAAAATGAATTTGAAAGGAAGAGAGTGGAGCATGCAAAGATCAAAAGAAAGATGAGAAAAAGTGACAGGAATGATGTTCTAATAAATATTAATGAACGTGATGATCTTACATGTGATGATTATGGAAAGATTTGTCTTAGTAAGGCTGGGCTAAAGAGCTATATGAAATTACACATTGCACAACCGCACATTGATTGTAGATGGACAGATGATTTCGAATGCATACTCTGTCATAAAGTATGCAGATCAAAAAGCGGCTTGAAAAGGCATAGTAAAGTTGATGGAGCTGTAAACTATACAATCACCAAGTTTTCTTGCACTAATTGTCAAAAAGCATGCAAGTCTTTGGCAGGCCTCAAAAGCCATATTCGTGCAGCTCATCGATGATATTCTAGGGCATAAAGAAGTCAGGCAATGGCTCTACTCGAAATCGAGTTGGCAACCATCATGTATGTATGTATGTATGTATGTGCGCGCGAATGTGTTTGTATATGTATGTATGTATTCATATTTTCCTGGATAAGCCATAAGCTTTTCTTTCACCAGCTAGAAGAGTGAGAGGGTGGGAAAGCAAGAACCGTTTAGTTCTTTTATTCGTTAAATATTCATCAGAGATTGCAGACCGTTCGTTGCAGCTGCCTACTGAGGTTAAGAACTGGACTTCTTGTAGGAAATGTTAACATAATTATGAAAACCATAGCGAAATTCAGATAAAAGCGTAAGGTGGACGGCCGAGAGACGACAACTATAGCTCTAATAATAGCGTTGTTATGAAGAAACGGAAGTAATGTAGGTACATATACATAGACTATTTATGACTAATGTGGTTTCTTCGATCTCCATTTGGGCGGCTTATTTCCACTCTTTCTCAAATAACCTTTTAATTCATTCGCAAGTTATCTATTGAAATTGTAAACGTGTTACATAACAATTTAAAACTTTAAATTCACTGTGCACCAGCTGCTTAAATCATTGACCTTCCTCTATGCAACGAATGTCTGGTGTCGCTGATCCGAGCATTTAAGTTGAAGTGCACAATTCACAGCTGCTACTTATAACAGCTTGATATATAACATTTTATTTATATCGTATGTATGCATATGTGCGTGTATGTGTGTATGTATGTGTGTATGTATGTATATGTAAGCACATACACTCATATATATATATATATATATATATATATACACACACACACAGACAGACAGGGAAAAGTCAGAGACAGAGACGGAGAGAGAAAGAGAGACAAAGAAAGAGAGAAAGAAAGAAAGAAAGAAAGAAAGAAAAAAGGAAGGAAAGAAAAAAAGAAAGAAAGAAAGAGAGAAAGAAAGAAAGAAAGAGATCGTTTGCAACAGTATTTAGCAGCTATGGAATATGCACTTGTAATAAAATTATTGACTCATTTACTGCTTACGTATATACTTACTACACACACACACACACACACACACACATATAATTCTTAAACAAGAATATTATTGACAGTGACTTCAA
>NC_068990.1:77786257-77789378 GCF_001194135.2 Octopus bimaculoides
TGTGTGTGTGTGTGTGTGTGTGTGTGTGTGTATGTATATATATATATATATATATATATATAAACTATTATTTTTATGTTGCACTTTCCATCAGCTGCTTCAAATATTGACCTTCTGTACAAGGAATGCCTGGTGTCGCTGATCCGAGCATTTAAATTATAGTAAGCAATTCACAGCTGCTAGTACTCTGGATCAGATTAGATCTGGAAACAATGGGGGTTCCACACTCTTCAAATCCTTGAAAATCCCGAACCAGCGCCTCACTACCAGTCAAACTAAGGACATACATACATACATACATACATACATAGTATGGTAGAAGCCATAGTCACTCGTAATACAAATGAGTACTGGTGGAATGTCCCAGTGAAGACCTCAATAAAATGTAAGCACAACAGACCTGATATAATAATCTGGGATGGGGAAGAGAAACTGTGCACAGTTGTGTACATTAAGCTGCCCGGCGGATGTTAACAAAAAACTGAAGATCAATGAAAAAGAGAACACCTATGCTGAACTATTGAGAAATCTGCAGTTACTCTATCCAGATTACAATTTCAGGTTTATACCTGTAATTATTGGGGTCCTGGGATATGTAAGACTGCCTAAATACCGATCTTGAGAAAATAGGTTTCTCAAAACCAGATAGGAGAAAGCTAATTCGAAGACAACAGATCCAATCCATCACTGGAACTGTAAACATCTGTAAAGTATTATTAGGAATTGTATAAAAAAAAATAGGTTAAAACATTTTGTGTATTGCCGAAGTTTAATCAATTTATTGCACATCAGTTTTAACAACAAATTCTTATTTGGACCCCATCAAGGGTCATATGAGCCCCGGTTGTAAACCACTGTTCCAGAGTAAAGCAGGTGTTTCGAGATGAGCTATAGATGAGAGATTTGCGAGATGTTCGTGTTAGCAGGAGGTTGTGTACGACGCTCTTTAGGTTGGTTTGGGGTCCATGAATATGAACATCAGAGTTATAAGAACTGACCAGGTAGATTTGTTGGCACTCCGTCGCTTACGATGTTGAGGGTTCCAGTTGATCCGATCAACGGAACAGCCTGCTCGTGAAATTAACGTGCAAGTGGCTGAGTACTCCACAGACACGTGTACCCTTAACGTAGTTCTCGAGGATATTCAGCGTGACACAGAGTGCGACAAGGCTGACCCCTTGAATTACAGAAACAGGAAGTAAGAGTGAGAGAAAGTTGTGGTGAAAGAGTACAGCAGGGTTCGCCACCATCCCCTGCTGGAGCCTCGTGGAACTTTAGGTGCTTTCGCTCAATAAATACTCACAACGCCCGGTCTGGGAATCGAAACCGCGATCCTATGACCGCGAGACCGCTGCCCTAACCACTGGGCCATTGCACCTCCACTCGAAGTAGCGTAACATCATGATAACACACTTTATTGATGGGAGCTTGATCTGAACGTTTGCAAGAACTAAAAGAGCCAAGTGATGATATTGAACCGGGAGCTGCTATGTGTCCACTATTCTTATGTTATCTTGTTTATAGTGTCATGTTGTTAAGGCGGCGAGCAGGCAGAATCGTTAACATGCCGGGCAAAACAGCGGTACTTCGTCCGTATTTCGTCTTTATGTACTGAGTTCAAATTCTGCCGAGATCGACTTTAATTTTCATCCTTTCGGGGCCGATGATAAAAATAAGTACCAGCTGAGCACTGGATCAATGAAATCGACTTGCCCCACCCCCGATATTGCTGGCCTTGTGCCAAAATTTGAAACCTGTAATGTAATGTTTTTCTCTGCTTTTAATGTTGATTGTGTTTCTGTGCTGCTGTTGCTGCTGCTGCTGCTGCTGCTTTCTCAAGTCAGCTTTGTTTGGGCAGACTTTCAGCTATCATCATTTTATTTGTTGTTGTTGTTGTTGTTGATCTTGTTATTATTGTTTATCGATTCAGGCATGGTATATCTTGGACTATATTATCTAATGCGTCCTTCTTTTCCGTTAGATAGCTGGATGTAAACTGGAGGGAAATTTGTTACTTCAAGTATGCAGATTGATCGATCGCGTTACATAGGTTCGCTCGTTGGCTGAGGTCAGTTTTGCCTTTCAGCCTTCCGTGGTCGATAAAATAAATTACAAATCAAAGAACGGGGACATTACAATCGACTTTACATCCGTCCAAATTTCGGGACCTGTGCCTATCTTAAATCAATATTATTCTGTTGCAGTGGCTGCTTCAGTTGTTGTTCTTGTTACTGTTGCTGTTCTCACGGTCGTTAATTTTACGGCTGATTTTCCGCCTGGTGTCGTCGTATCTATTTCTGATTCATTCGTTGTTGTTGTTGTTATTATTCTGTCTATTTCTAATCCTGTTCGTAGTGACAATGGTGGTGCTGGTACTCGTGGTGGTGATACTAACGGCGACAGCAGCGGCATTGCTGCTGCACCGGCTGCTGATTGCTGCTGGTGTACAGTAAGCAATATATAATTGATTTATATCAGCATAGTAAAAGACAGCACACAGGTGACCTCTGTCACATATCACTGAAGGCGTGGAGGTCGCAGATGGTCGTAAACTTGACAATAGCATATACTCACACACTCGCGCGCACATACACATCATATCTTTCCCGTTTTCCCTCTCTCTTTCCACATATGCTTACGTAGATATACGTATTTACGTGTGCGTGTATAAACTTATATAACACAAAAACACACACATGCATATATGTGTGTATGTGTGTGTGTATATATATATGTATATATATGTATGTACTATGTATGTATATATGATATATGTGTGTATGTATATATGTATGTATGTATATATGTGTGTATGTGTGTATATATATATATATATATATATATATATATATATATATATATATATATATATATATATATATATATATGAACGGAGCCTAGACAGATTTCTTCAAGGAATACCAGATAAGCCACCCATATCTGGATACAACTCACTCAGCAAGAACTCACTATTTGAATGGACCATAATACCACAAAACTTGACTTTAAAAGGATTTAGATAATCCTATCAGGTGGTGCTATTAAGTTAGACATGGCCTGGACCAATCTTTGGTCGAGACATATCTAAGTTTTATCTAAGTTTATATATATATATATATAT
>NC_068990.1:77791134-77793211 GCF_001194135.2 Octopus bimaculoides
GTGTGTGTGTGTGTGTGTGTGTGTGTGTGTGTGTGTGTGTGTGTGTGTGCGCGCACGTATATAAATTGTGTGAGCGTGAGTATATAAATTGTCTATCTATATAATTATGCGTTTGCAATGTATATTTTTCATACACATAGCGTCTTTGCTCTCCATTCCCTCGTCGCCAAAACACTTTAACCTGTAAACATAACTTTGACAATTGGCGTCGTTATCTCAAGTATAGGACTTGTCTGTCTTCCTCTCTCTGCTTTACTCTCTCAGAGGTGTACCATTTACTCTCTCAGAAGTGTAACCATTTACTCTCTCAGAGGTGTACCATTTATTCTCTCAGAGGTGTACCGTTTAATTATGTCACTTGTTTTTGTGTTTATTTTAGGCATGTATCTAACTATATACCTGTTCAAGATTATGTTATTTCTCTTTCGTTCATCTAGTATTTTTGGCTTCTAACCATCTACACTACCTCTTTAGTAGACGATCATTTCTCCATCAGATCAATTCCACAATTTCAGTTTTATCAATTGTTCATTGTCTGTGCATTGCCGATTTTTGCGCTGGTGTTGATCAGTTACACTCAGGTAGGCTACGAGTGATCCAGTCAGACGTCCTGAAGACACTCGCTAAAAATATACGTTTACAAATATGAACGATTTCGAATACAGTTAGAGGTGGGTAACTATATCGTGTAATATCACAGATCAAGCGTTGAGAATGGTCTTAATGCCAGGGTCGTCAGAAAAGAGGGCATCAACCAGTCGACGCACCATTTTTTTTTTTTTTTTAGTTAGCGAAGCGGCAAGTCTTCCTCTCCTTGATGGATATGGTCAAAGAGGTTTTGTGATGGGTGGACTGGTGTGAAAGGTTTCATTACATGCATTCTACTCTCTGGTCAATCTTTCATCAACTTCTTTATTTACCACTTGAGTGGAATGTGCGGTTAGGAGATAGGTACAGTCCTCTGGTGCATTTAACGAAAGGGTGAGGCTGGTTGAACAGCAGAGTGTGGATGGCCCTACCATGAGAAAGTTTTTCTAAGTCAAAAAAGAAAAATGGAACAGAGTACATTTGAAGCTTTAGATGTGACGATATAATTCTAGGTCTTTATTAAAGATTTCTTCCAAATTAAAAGAGTAAAACATTATCGTATGCTCTTGACATGGGGGAAAATTTCGTTGCGGAAATTTTATTGCTATATCTTCTAGCTTTGTTGATTTCTTTTAACTCACTGCAAATCCTACATTTTGTACTCTATATTTTTCCTCGTTGTCGTTGTTATTTTTATTGTTGCTTCTAGCAGTGATGAACAGATGATTGCAGAAAAGAACAAGAGACTAGATATAACATACAGTGCAAGTGTTTAATAACTGGTAGTTGTGACCCAACCAAAATATTATTTACTTTCCTTTATTCGTTTACTCTCTCTCTCTCTCTCTCTCTCTCTCTCTTTCTCTCTTTACACACACACACACACTATTTATGTGTATGTGTGTGTGCGTCTATACGTGCACACGCGAACATGGGGGGGCAGTTCATCTCATTGAAGCCCGATTCTTCTCCCACTTCACTGGACCCGCTACAGAGTCATCCAGGCGTTATACCAATGGTTGTATCGACGCACCACCTCTCTGACTCTCGAACATCTTTACACTTTTACTACTTTGACAAATTCTTCCCACTTCTTTCTGCAATTCACCTTCTTACCAACTTCTGTCAACATTTTACACATCTATATTTTCATCGACCACACAGTGCTCGCTATCGCTTCTTCTGTCATACCACACACACACACACACCGAAACGCCGGAGTTTTAATGGTGGCAGCTGATGAAAGGGATGTTTCTATGTGGCCTGCTTGTTTGTTGCACCTTGTTTACCATTTTTGTCCTTGTTCTTTTGCCACGTCATGTACCCAGTTATGTATCTATATGTACATGTGGATGAACGTATATACATACATGTACATATATATGCATATACTCATATATTGTTTATATATATATATATATAAGTCAGTAAATAGTGGGGTTGTGTTAACCGCACGTGGAGAAATAATAGGAAAATGAAAAAAAAAGGG
>NC_068990.1:77795409-77797511 GCF_001194135.2 Octopus bimaculoides
ATATATATATATATATATATATATATACATATATACATATATATGCGCGCGCACATATAAATATATGTATGTGTGTGTATGTATGTATTATATATACATAAATATATTTGCGCGTGTGTGCGCTTGCGTGCTATACGACGCGTCCATACATTGTATACAAGTGTAACAAAACCAACAATTCTATATCTTTGTATTCTGAATTCTTCCCACCTTCGCACTGCAACCCTCAAATATTGTAACTTTATACTTTCACTTTTTAACATCTTTCTATTTTCTGTATTCTCCATGTCTCTCACTCTCTTAATCACGGTCTCCTTTTTCATTTTTCTCTTTCTAGGAAGACGATGAGGAGCATCCGAACGAAGCGGGAACACTGAGTAAATTGAAGGTGTCAAGAGAGAAGAAGCAACACAAGAAGCAATTACAGCAGCAACAGCAGCAGCATGCTACCAAAGGAAATGGCACCGGTTACACGTCAGCTACGGCAGTATCACCACCACCACCGACAACGACTTCATCATCAACAGCAACAACAACAGGATATTCGGCTGGTGGTGGCGTCGGGTTGTTTGTAAAGAAAGGAACCGATTTGAACTCACAGATAGGCATCAGCGTTGGTGGGAGTTCCAGTCCGGTTTCCATAGCGACTGGTAAGGCAAAGCATGCAGCAGCGAGTGTTGGCGGGAATATGGTGGTAACGGCAATTGGCGAGGACCCAGCAGTACAAACATCAAAAGATCCAACGAATCAAGGTGACGCGGCGGTTCTGAGTTCGATACCACCACCACTAACAACAGCAGCAGCAGCAGCAGCAGTTGCACCAACGTCAACAACAACAACAACGACAACGATAGCCACAGCAACAACACCGGGTACCATCAACAACAACAACAACAACAACAACAACAGCGATCTCGATGGAAATCTGTTCGGCAGCAATAACAACAACAATATTGCGAATAACAATAATAATAACAATAATAATAATAACAATAACAACGGTAATTGCAATGGCAGTGGTGGAGTCGCTGGTTCGCCCCTCGATGTCGGTGTTAACCCAGGAATTGTCAGATCCACTGTGAACTCTTCGACTGACAACATTGGAAGTCGTAACACAATCGAAGCGACAACAGCAGTAGCAGCAGCAGCAGCAGCAGCAACAACATCAACAGCTGCAGCGGCAGGATCGATTCTACACGCTGTTACTGGCAGCAGTGCTTGCAATAATAGTAGAAGTACAATTAGCAGTAGCAGTAGTGGTGGTGGTGGTGGTGGTGGTGGTGGTGGTGGTGGTGGTGGTGGTGGTGGTGGTGGTAGTAGTAGCAATAGTACTTACTGCTCCGTAGTTACGGGGGGTGGTGCGGGATTAGTAACAGCAGGAAGCGTCGGGATAGGGGGAGGAGTTGGAGGACATTTGGCTATTGGAGGAGTAGGTGGAGTAGGTGACACCATTGGAGAAACATTGAGTGGTAGTGGTGAGAGCAGTAATAAAGTTAGTAGTAGACCAGCGACGGCGGCGACGTCGACAGCAGCATCATCAGCAGTATCGTCATCATCATCCTCATCATTATCATCACCATCGACAACAACAACTACAACCACAACAACGACGGCTGCAACAACTGTAAGCCAATACCCTCAACACCACCGACAACAACAACTGCAACTTCAATTGCAGCTACAACTACAACAACAACAACAAATACAAGAACAACACTATCACCTGCACCACAGCCATCTGCAACAACAATATCAACAACAACAACAGTTCCTGCTACAACAACAACAACAACAACAAGCTTACCAACAACCCTCGCCTCAACACCATCGCTATCACCCTCATCAGCCGCCGCCACCTCCTTACAACTACAACTACCACACGCCTTACAATTACCACCAACTGCAACAACAACAACAACAACTGCAACAACAACAACAACAACAACAGTACCACCATACGTTCCCGCTTCAACAACAACCACAATTACAACAACAACAACAGATTTACAGTCACTACCACACAATTAGTAGCTGTAGTAGCGGTGGTGGTGGTGGTGGTGGTAGTAGTGGTAGCGGTGGTGGTGGTGGTGGTGGTGGTGGTG
>NC_068990.1:77800498-77801873 GCF_001194135.2 Octopus bimaculoides
TATATATATACAAGAATAAGGGCAGAGAATCGTCAATTAATAATAGAATTAATAATCAACAATTCTGCCAAGTAGTTCAGTATGAAAAAAACCTTTATCGGTAAGACTATTTATCATTATAAATATACAGGGATTAGCAATTGAGTTGCTTCTCCAACATACTGAACATTTAGAAATAGCAGTCAAAATATATATATATATGTATGTATGTATGTATGTATATAAACAATGTAGAAGAGGCTGTTTGGCAGACTTGCTAGAGAGTCGGATAGATTATTGTATGATAGTCGTTCCGGTTCGTTACGTGCTGAGTTCAAATCCAGCCGAGGTCAACTTTACCTTCCGTTCTTCTCTTTCTTTCAGTCTCTCTTTTTCTGGAGAGGATATGGCTCCGCCGAATTTAAAAGTACTTGTATATCACAATTACGCCCCATTTCGCTATCAAGGAAATATAGTTCATGGCGCATATTATGTATAGACTGATTGATATAAATATATACATAAACGTTTAAGTAGACGTGCTTATTGATGTATATGTACATTATATATCATTAACACACACATATATAAATTATAAAATCAATTTCTATCTTATATGGAAACTATCAGCATTTACCATTGTTATTGTACTTTAATATTTGTTGCTAATTATATGTGTGTATTTATACACAGACATACATCTATATACACAGAGATACGAATATAAATATATATTTGTGTTTGACGAGAAACAGAGCAGAGCTAAAATGTTCACTTGGAAGTACTCGACAATCGAAACCGTATCATACAGATCATAAAGTAGTCTAAAGAAATGAGGCGCGACCACAACGCATTAACAGCCATGGACGTAATTTAGAATAAATAGCAAAATGTATTTTCATTACAATAACACTAACGAATAAAGGTGGCGATTTGGCTGAACCGTTAGCACGCCGGGCAAAATAAATATTAAGCAGCATATCGTTCGTCTTTACTTTCTGAGTTCAAACTCCGCCGTGATTGACTTTACCCTTCATTCCATTCGACTTACCTACTTTCTCGAAATTGCTGGCCTTCTGCTAAAATTTGAAGCCAATAACAGCGACGAATAAAAAATATATTATATTTACAATTTTTACAATGAATATAAGATTTATACGAAATAGAGGATTCTTCGAATAGATGTGTTTCGTTTTTCTTACATATTGGATTGAAGTTAAACCGTTTAGGTACAAACTGTTATACAGATGTCATATACACACACACACACACATATATATATGTATATATATAAAGGTATGTAGAAATATATATATATTTATCTATACACATATAAATAAACACACACACACACATACACACACACATATATATATATATATATATATATATATAT
>NC_068990.1:77803938-77805466 GCF_001194135.2 Octopus bimaculoides
TATATATATATATATATATATATATATATATATATATATATATATATATATATATACATATATACATACATATACGCATATATAGACACACACACACACACATTATACATATGCATCTATATCTATATATATATTTATTTATATGCACATATACATATGTATGAGTGTGTGTGTGTGTGTATATGTACATATATGTGTGTGTGAGTATACATACATACATATATATTAATATATATATATGTAAGTATGTATGTATGTCATTATTCAGTTTATTTCAAGATTTCGTGTCAATAGAGAAAGAACTGGTTTCTAACCTAGATCCAAGGTTCCTTCATTGGAATTTCAACATCAACAACAGGGTATTTCTGTTTGTTTGTTTTTGCGTGTGTGCGTGTGTGTGTGTGTGTGTGTGTGTGTGTGTGTGTGTGTGTGTGTGTGTGTGTGTGTGTGTGTGTGTGTGTGTGTGTGTGTGTGTGTGTGTGTGTGTGTGTGTGTGTGTGTGTGTGTGTGTGTGTGTGTCTATGTATTTATGAATGTATGTATTCGGAATTACTACCAAGTAGTTACTTCATTTAATTCCGGAAATTAGCTCGTTTTTTCAAAAGTTATATTTAAAGTATATCTGTAATGTCGATTTCGGTACTTCGAGCACTCTTGCAAAGTTTTTGCATAGCAAATTGCATGTATTCGTATTTTTGATACTTCGGTCGTTCCCGTACATCACTGGTTTTTCCCTACTACAATGTATATAAACAGCAACATGATTCGCTTTGCAGCCCGCTGACGAAGGCATCACGTGACCATAGACTTTTATACGCTATCTAACTATGAGAAATACAATGTGTCCGGAGATAGATTGTGTATGTGTGTGTGTTTGTGTGTATGTGTGGGGGGCGCGCGTGTGTGTGTGTATGTGTGCGAGGCGTGGATTGTTTTCAGGTGGGCTTATACATCATGATACAAAAGTACGTTTCTAAATCTCATAGCGTTCATCTTTATCGAGCCCTATTGTGAATCGCTTTGCACAACGCAAACATTTTCGCTTGACTACGAAATATTTATCAATAAAATGGATACGTACAAACATACACTAACACATTCATGTACACATAGACACATATAAAGATATATGTATGCATGTGAATATGTGTATATGTGTATGTTACATATTTGTGTGTGTATATATATATATATATATATATGTATATGTATGTATGTATATTATATATATATATATATTTATATATATATTATGTACATTTTATATATATATATATATATATATATATATATAGAGAGAGAGAGAGAGAGAGAGAGAGAGAGAGAGAGAGAGCAATAAGAAAATGGAGGATATTAATAGGTGGTATTCATCAACTTATAGACATATGTCAATTTATTTATTTGCTAAAAGGACAATTATAACAATATACATACTTATATGACATATTATGCCTTATATGTACGATATATAAAATATTAAATATAAAAAATATCAGTAATTTTTTAAATATTACATATAGCCATAGAA
>NC_068990.1:77805746-77807289 GCF_001194135.2 Octopus bimaculoides
ATACACACGTTGACTGGTAAAAATAGGTGTTTGTCCGTCTGTGTAAATGATTGTACCTCAATCTGTCTGTACCTGAAGGCGTACACCTGTTTTCGTTTGTTTGCATACACACGTACAAACTCACCATTGCACATACTTATAAGTATGGATACACACACACACACACACCTGTGCGCGTATATCCCAATCCCTTATTGTATTTTCACAAATGTCACTGCATTCATTACAAAATGAGAAACAGCGCACGCGCATATATAGGAGTTAATACATCAGAACCTATGCTTGGTTATTTGGCTTGCTAGAAATAGCAGTAAAATATCTCTCGAATTGTCTTAACAAATGGAAGAAACACTGGATAATCTAATCATTCTTGGTGATGGCTGATCTGTAGGCTATAACCACACACAAGTATACACATATAATACGTACATATATGTGTGTGTGTATGTGCATTTATGTATGTATATATATGTGTGTATATGTATGCAATTATATATATATATATATATATATATATATATATATGTGTGTGTGTATATATATATATATATATATATATATATATATATATATATATATATATATATATATATATATACGTGTGTTTGTGTGTGTGTATATGTATGCATTTATCTATGTATATGCGCGTATATGTATGCATTCATGTATGTATATAAGCGTGTGCGTGAGAGTGTGTGAGTGTATGTGCATGCGTGCGTGCGTGCGTGCATGCGTGCGTGAGTGAGTGAGTGAGTGTGTGTGTGTGTGTGTGTGTGTGTGTCTGCTCACTATTTTTTAATTATCTAAATTCTACACTTAAAAAGAGCTTGTTTCTAGCAATCTTACAAAGCACCATCGTTAGATAACATAACAGTTTTAGAGGTTATACTTGAAAAAAGTCTTGCATATTTTTACTCTTCCACTTATATTTGTAATGTACGTATCATTTGGATGGTTTCTTTATCTGAAAAAAGCCTAAATTTTCCAAATTGTCACTTCAGGAATTTCCTATCGTAAGCATGTTCATCATTTATTATTGGTTTAAATGAGAATTTATAATCTAGCTTATAGAAGCTGAAGATTTCGAAGCAATTATCTGTGGTTTGTCCCCTTCTTCTTTGATTTTCCAATAGATATTCACATAAGCAGGGCTGTTAACATCTGTGACGGTACATACGTTTATTTCTTTGTCCCAAACAACTATATCTGACCTGTTGTGTTTCTATTGGCAGAACTTTTAATACATACATAAACACATACATACATACATACATATATACATACACACATACATATATATATATGTGTGTGTGTGTGTGTGTATGTGTGTGTGTGTGTGTGTGTGTGTCTATGTATGTATGTATGTATGTGAACAACCTACTTTATTGATTTCTATCTCCCGTTTGTCTAAAATATGCATATGTGTGCGTATGTGAGAGGAGTTGAGAGAGAGAGAGAGAGAGAACGAAAGCAAAAAGAAGATTGACAGAAAAAAGAATTACATGCATGTAAAAAATATAATTTATATGTATATTACACACAT
>NC_068990.1:77807411-77810312 GCF_001194135.2 Octopus bimaculoides
ATATATATATATATATATACTAACCGATGCCAGTGTGTTTACCAGCCCCTAACTTAACAGTTCAGCAAAAGATAGAATAAGTACCAGGCTTTAAAAAAAATTATACTAGGGGTTGGTTCGGTCAATTAAAATTCCTTAAGGCGCTGCAACAGCATGGTCACAATCTAATGACTGGAAAAAATGTAAGATACATACATACACACACACACATATAGATATATATAGGCATAGTCTTGAGACACTATCTAAATATAGTTCAATGGATGTACATCTGTGTTAGTGTAAATCATAACACCACTGCAGAAATGCCAGCGTTTATAGTACTACGGCAATAGTATATAGTATTCTTGCGGGAATATTTTAGCGTATATAGTGCTACCAATAAATATCAGCATAGTAGCAATGCGATAGTTAGTGTCTATGTAATGCAATCCAATAGACATTGCACACACACACACACACACACACACGTATGGATGTAGACTGATGTAAACATAGCAGCGTATGTACACATACAAACACACACGGACACACGCTCGCACTTACCTGAGTTTTTAATAGAAGGAATACGTACAACGCATACACTGTATTTATGTATGTAGGTAAATATATATGGAAAGCTTGAAGGCGCCGGGCTCCATTGAGGGGCCTACGAAACTTGCAATAGCTTGGAACCACACACACACATATATATTATTGGTAGTTAGCAGAAGCAACAGAGTGACTTGACGGCCGAGAGTTTCGTGCATTAGAACTTATCAAATAAGTCGCTCTCTCTCTTGCTATATATATATATATATACATATATATATGTATATATACATATACATACATATATATATATGTTTTTTGTCCGCCACTACATTCCTCCATGGCTAGATTTAATTTGCGTATACAAATTTAATCTGCGATCCATGGGACGAGCCGTTTTAGCGATGCGTCCTGCCCAAGCTCGTCGAAACGCCGGTGTTAAAACGTGGGTGGCTGATGAAGGAGATGTTCTCTATGTGGCTCGTGTGTTCTCGTCTACGTTTGTTTGCAATGTCCTGTACCCAGATATGCACCTATACATACAGGTGGATGTCGGTATGCACATACCTGTACGTATATATGCATATACTCATTTACTATTTATATATATATATATATATATATATATATATATATATATATATATACCTGTAAAAATATGTGACACTTACTCAGTAGCCATGATAAAACTCCGAGTTTTATATTTATATATATATATATATATATATGTATGAATATATACATACTCATGATTTGTGTTCTATTTTACCTGTTTGCATCGTCAAAGCTGTATGTGTGTGTGTGAGTGTGAATGTGTGCGCGCGTGCGTGCGTGCGTGCGTGCGTGTGCGTGTTTGTATTGGTTACCTGTTTTTCTCGAATTGGTCAAGTGACCCCAATAAAGGGCGAAAATCGATTAAGGTTGTCCATCATATTTTTCACCCTACGGAGAAATGGTTAAGTTTGACATCTTTGAATGTCTCGTATGTGGATTTACATATACACATCTATAATTACGTATATTCGTACGTGTGTGTATGTTTGAATGTATTTACGCATGTATGTATATATGTATGGCATAAAAGTATATGTAGCAATATGCACACACATATACATGTACAAACACACATATACATATATATATATGGGTCGATATCAATACAAGGTTAAAAGTGAGTGTATAAATAATAAATAAATATTTTAGATATATAATGGTCAACGCATATATGATGCATTTATATATAAACGTGGGTGTTAAATCACCTTAAAATATGCATATATGCGTATATATACACAGAGAGAGAATATCAAATATCTATGTAAGTATTTGCATGTAGTGCTGTGTAAGAAGTGTCTAAAGAGGAAGTGGTGTGTATTGCTGTGTGTATGTTAATGTACAGTCGTGTGCTTCGGTATGTATGAAATTTTAGAAATGAACTTTCAGGTGTATACATATACATATACATACATACACATATATATATATATATATACATATACATGCATACACACACACACACACACACACACACACACACACACACATACATATATATATATATATATATATATTCATGATAAAGAGTGGAGTTTGGTAAACATGTTCCAAAATTCCGTTACTCATATACGTGCGTGTGTGTGTGCGTGTGCGTGTGCGTGCGCGTGCATGTGTGTGTGCGTGTGTTGTGTGTGCATGTGTACGTGTATGTATGTATGTGTATCTGTTTGTATGTATGTATGTATCAATGTTTGTGTCGATAACTGTCTTCGAAGATGACAGTCGCCACTTGGTGTGAGAAACTGCACCTTCGACTCTCTCTCTCTCTCTCTCTCTCTCTCTCTCCTTATTTGCCCTTGTATGTATATTTAAGTTCGTATGAATATTTATGTGCGTTCATGCATGTTTGAATGTGTGTGTTCGTGCTGTTGTTTATACGTTTGAGGCAACTCAGTCTGTTATAACAAGAGGTAGATGTTTAGTCAAAGATGATAGCTAAGCCAATCGGTATAATACAGAACCACTAAAATCAGAATTCCACTAGAATTAGTACTGGGACACTCTGATCAATCAAAATTCATCCTGAAGGTGGAGCGCCAGCATGGCCGCAGCCCAGTGACCGAAATCTTTAAAAGAACATAACAATATTAGAATAGATCTCGCGCATGCGCGTGTCTGTTTATGGAAGGTTATCTTTTTATTTGAGATATTTTTTTTTAGTTCTTCAAGATTTCAGGTCAATCGCCAACAAAGTGACAAGGCTTTTTTTAGGTTTTGTTTTTCTCCTCTCACACTCGGTTTTGAATTAAGGAAGTTCCTAGGAATTTGTGTATATGTGAGTTAGTGTGTGAATATTTATGTAAGTAAATATAT
>NC_068990.1:77811089-77813416 GCF_001194135.2 Octopus bimaculoides
ATATATATATATATATATATATATATATATAGCCATGGTGGTGCGTATATACTTGCACTCATGTAATGAGTGGAGTGTACATGCGTCTTCAATCACGAATGTAAGTGTGGTGGTTACATGATATGCATACGTGTGTGAGTGATTGCATTACATGGACACAGTGTGAATGCATGTAAATTATTCATTGCAGTAAATTGAAACTTAAGATCTTTAGAATGCTTTTCATAGCATCACTATGCCAATAATCAGTTGGATTGAATTTGGAGGAAACGAATCAGTTTACTTTGTTCTTTCTTGGAAAACCCCAAAGTTTTCACAACTTTATGGAAATTTATTGTCATGTAGCGAGGTGTACTTATGATAATACATACAAGTGAGGATTTGTATTGTCGATATTAAATGACGTGAAGGCGTTGAGCTGGCAGAATTGTTAGCACGCCGGACCAAAATGCTAAGCGGCGTTTCGTCCGTCCTTAACGTTCTGAGTGCAAATTCCGCCGGGGCCGACTTTCATGTCGATAAAATAAGTACCAGATGAACCCCGGGGTTAATGTAATCGACTTACCCCAACTCCCCCGAACCTGCTGAGCCTGTGCCAAAATTTGAAATCGATATTAAAAGACTTAAGTTCCATAAAAGTTCACTGTGTCAGTGGTTGTCAACCGGGATCCATATAAGATTTTTTGTTAAAAATTATGTGCAATAAATTGTTTATAGTTCTACTATCAAACTAACATTTTAACATTTTAACAAATGTTTTTAATACATTTCCTCACAATATTTAATTCTAAAAATATAGCATTTCTAAAACATAGAATGGCTATGAGGGTCTACCTGAGTAAAATAGAAAGCAAAAGTGTCCAATGGAGGAAAAAGACAGAGAGTCCACAAAGAAAACCACTGCTATAGATGTTCTCTTCTTTCATATCTTAAGATGAGACATTCACATCCGTCTACTAGACCAGGGGTTTTCAAACTTTTTGACTTGCGGACCCCTTTATATTTCAGGCTTTACCTTAGGGACCCCTTATAAACGCTTATGAAATTTATACATAAATATCTGCTTAAAATAACATATATTTTTACATTTGCTTATTTAACAGTATTTAACAAATAGGTTTATTCTCAATTAAAAGATTTCGATTAAAAAACATATATAAAATCAAATTGCCCATAAAAAGTATTTGCTGTCCACGGACCCCCTGTCTTGTCCTTACGGACCCCCTGTGGTCCGCGGACCACAGTTTGAAAACCCCTGTACTAGACCGTTGACCTATACAACAGAGCATGACTCGGGTTCCTGTCCCATAGAGCATGATGAGGCCTTTTATTTTCCCACCCAACTACTGCTTTTATTGGACTATTTTCACCAACATCTCTCCAAAGATGTCGGTGTTTTCTAGTTTTGCAGTGCCTTTTGGATAACCGTTAAGGCAAACATTATTGCGAATAGCATAGCAAATAGTTTTGACATAGCTGATTATAGTGTGACTGATATCGTCCTCACTTGTATAGCACACACGATATTTTCTATGACAATGTAAAGGTTTGTGATATATACTTATATCTTATTGATCAGAGATTTAGTACCGATTTTGTCATATACAGGGTGGCCCAAAAGTAGGTTTACAGTCATCACGTAGGCACTTTAAATTTATTTTAAAACATATAATTACATTTAAATTTCTATTTTACAAACTGAAAAGGGAGCTTGACAAAATTAACTAAATTAGCATAAAATAATGGTTTCATATTTTTTTTTTATATATATAATTAAGATGTAAACTGTTAATATATGAATACGAAAGAGATAGTTGAATAACTGTAAACCTACTTTTGGGCCACCCTGTAAATGTGTGTATGTCGCCTTCATTTTTCTTATGTATTTGTTTATTAGAATGCTCTTTAAAAGAAGGAGAGAGCTGGATGCTAACAGAGGAACAGTAACTACTACAACGATAATGCTTACATACGGAAATTTTTGGAAAGTTTTGCATTTGTATGTTTTGTGTTTTTAAACCGAATGTATTTTTTCTGATGTTATATTTATTCCTGAATGATGTGTAAAGAAATTTTGATTTATTAAGTCTCTTAATAAATTCTTTATACTGAAATATATATTGAAGAAGATAAATATGTTCATTTGAATATATACGTTTTTGAGTCGTAACTCCTTTATTATTATTAATATAACCAAAAGGATCGATTCTTGAAGAGTCTGCATACCTTCACTGTCGTTTTTTTTCTGCTATTTTGGTGATGATTTTTTGAGTTAGCTTACCAATTATTTTTGTTGGTAGTTAATTTATAATATATTGATATATATA
>NC_068990.1:77815972-77818382 GCF_001194135.2 Octopus bimaculoides
TATCTATCTATCTATCTATCTATCTATCTATCTATCTATCTATCTATCTATCATTATCTGTCTACTTGTATCTATCGCTCTCTATTTCTCCCAGATAGATAGATAGATAGATAGATAGATAGATAGATAGATAGATAGATAGATAGATAGATAGATAGATAGATGTACAAATAGTGTAAGAAAAGGAGATCAGTACATAAACAAATAAATAATTAGCCAGGCGAACAATATAGATACTGGTATGTCGAATACCATACAATATAAATCCTTGATATATCAAAATTATTTCCGCCTCTCGATGATGCGTCGCAATTATCAAATGACAATTGTGAGCAGCTGCGTATATAAAGGCGAGAAAATCTCAAAAAACAAGAATTCATTAAAGTTGGCACGTCATCAAGAAAAAGGACAGACTTATTGTCTGGAGATAGGAAGGCAGTCGTCGACACGGGTTTCTACCCCAATAGGCGTCATTAGCACGACAGTTCATCTATGTCCAGTAGCCAAGGGACTTAGACATATACAAAATAGAGTAGAACACATCTATGGCCTAGGTAAATTACATAATTTACACAAAAATGAGCTTAAAGTAATATCTCCGAGATGCATTTGAACAACACGGAATAGCAGAGGTGTATCAAATGCCTTATAACATAATTTCTTGATTTAGCAAAATTATCTCCACCTCTAGAGGATGTATCACAATTACCAATAGCTATGAGGATCCAGTCGAATAAAATAGGAATCAAAGGAATCCATGGGCAAAAGAAATCGTTCAAGAACCACTGCCTTGCACAAACAGCTAACACTAACCATAATACACTAACTAACATTTAACTACGAGACACTAATCATAAAACAGAAACCACCAAGAATAACTAATAACTCCACTATAAATATTATCCATTAAATACTTGGTCACGAAAAAGCAACCATTAACAAAACCCCTAAGACACTAAATACTAAGGATCTTTTCTGTTTGGCTTTCATTTTTTGAAATTTTAAAGTTAAGTGAAAATTTTCCAATACTAACACTAACCGCTAATATTGACTGCTAACACTATCCACAAGCACTGACATACATATTAGCGCGAATCGTGAAAGACGAATCACTGACAATAACGCCAAAACACTAACTGCTAACATTAACCAAGAAATGTTCAACACTAATACTAACCACGCAACACTAACCATGAACAATACTATCGCTAATAATAAACAATTAACACTAACTACCTACTTGCCTACCTACCTTCTTACGTATTTTTGCCTATTTCCCTATATTCGATCGTATTGTTTACATAGACGTATTCGTCTGCGAAACACTGCAACTTTCAGTGTTGGCTCGTAATTCTATGAAAAATCTGAAGAGATAACTCTAGAAAAATGACTGAATCACACTTGCTAACCACTAGCGTAACCAGAATTTTGTGCCGCCAGCGGTGGCCCTTCCGTTTGCCGCCCCCGGACCCCACAAAAAAACACACGTACTACCTACAGCAGACCCAAAAGTGCCGCCCGTGGTGGACCGCCCCTACCACCCCGCCCTGCTAACACGAGTAGAACGCAGTATTGACTTTTATATACCTGGTAGTATGTTATAGTTGTATGACGAAATACGGTGTCCCTACCAGCACATAGCATTAACCCCTAAGCTCTAATACTAACTATGAATCAATATCTGCCCAACCCCATACAAGTCCCCAATAAAGCACAGTCCATTAACTGCAACTAATAAACATGAACCATAAACCACGAAACACTAACCACTAACCCAGACCGTCGACGTCCATGAACGACAAATAGTGAACCTAAGTCGATATAATAAGTTGTTTCCTGTCTCCAGACGCCTGGCTACGTGCTTATGTCTGAATTTATGATCATGATGACTATAATCCCCAAAAAACAGAGGAAGAAATCAAGAACTCTTTGCTTGAGAAGCCAAATGGTTCGTGAGAAAATGTGTTAAGAGGGTATAGATTGATAGTTAGGTAGGGTGGTAGATAAGTACGCATGTATATATACAGGTAGATAGACATGTTATTAGGTTCGTAGATTTGTAAGACAATGTATCTGTCTTCTGTGATTATCGCTTACTGTTTGCCATATAATGACGATAGTTGACAGTTGTTAACGTCATGGGAGGAAAGTGTGGCGAAGAGAGACGAATGTATAAATACAGAAATCAATTATTTATCGCATGCTAACGCGGTTGCTTGACCTACTAGATATAGCACCCAAATCTTTCTCCATATCACGCCCTAGATAGAGCACATTAGATAATGAACGAATAGTTCTAGATACAATATCATGAGAGGTAAAAAAAAATGGTGATAGTTACATCAAGAAAGGCATTAATCTTAGTTCTATTCGATCAGGACGGGCGTTTTTCTTTTATATATATATATAT
>NC_068990.1:77818844-77821329 GCF_001194135.2 Octopus bimaculoides
TCTGTTACCTTTTTCAGTAAAACACACACACACACACACACACACACCAAGGGCTACTTCCGCCACCCATTGAAGTTAGAGTTGGGGTACACCATGAAAAATTTCCAGCGGAGATTCTGATTTTTGTTAAAACCAGGGGTTCCCACAGAGGATCAGGATAGTATTATATATCATCTGCTTAATATTATCAACCAGTTACTGTTATAAAAAAAAAGAAAAAAAAAAGGCTTCGTCCCAAAGCATTCGCAATAAACAGATTCCACTGTGTCCGCGTTTTTCACGTAAACTCGTTTCTTTCGTATTTTTCCCTCTATCGTTGCTTTTTTCCCCCCCCCCGCATTTGTTCCCTAAATAATTTATAGTTGTTGTTGTTGTTGCTACTGCTGTTATCTTGTGTATGAGGTGGGTAGCTAGGTGTATTTTCTACTCTATTCCTCCATTTTATAAATTCTTTTACTCGTCTATTTAAACCACTTACTGTTATTTATTCATTTATTCTTTCACCACCTCATCTTGTATTCTATCCCCTTCTTCATTCTTTCAATCATTCGTTTATTCCGTTTCCTTTTATTTATTCTATGCTTTGTTCATACATTGCCCTTTTTTTTTATTCTTTTAATCTTTCGTTCCATTTCTTTTATTCTGCCCTACATTTTATTCTTTTATTTGTTCATTTTTTCCTCATTCTTTTCTTCATTTATTCTCACACTCGTTACGCTGTTCTGTATTGTGCTTAGTATATTCTCTTAATCATTCGGTGTTTTTTTTTATTTTCATCTTACCCATTTATCTTTCCATTAGTTCGTATATTATGACTAAATGAAGGAACAAACTGAAGGACAAAAGTCCTTCATGTATTCATTCATTTGATTGCTTCATTCAGACTTTAATTTATTCTTTCATTTTCCCGCTCATTATATTCTTCACTCGTTATTTCATTCATTTGGGAATTCTTTCATTCTCTCATTCGTTCGTTCGTTCGTTCGTTTGTTCGTTCATTCATCCTATCAAATGATATTGTTCACCTGACTGTCGTTAAGGCCTGAGATTTCCTTCAGACAGCAATCAACCTTCACTAGTGTCCATTCCTATCACTACCTACAATTTCACTACCAACTAGTAAAGCAAGGAGTCACCCATTAGAGGGTCGCTCGACTTGCTAAACACAACAGTTAAATCTCCCCTTCAAATCACAACCTATTCATTGCCTTAAAAATAAGAATTCATTACATAACGTATTTCTAATATAATACCTGGGTTAAATAAGGAGGGTGGATTGGTCGTGGCTAGAATGTCTTTGATCGTAGATTTTCTCGTTCTGGTTCGACTTAGTGTTAAACAACTTCACCATTAGTTCCACAGCGCTTAACAAAGCACCACAAATATTGCTACCAATACCTCGCTGCTACCACCTTGCAGAATCACCTCCGCCGCCACTAAAAATTTCATCTTATCACTACATCACCACTACCACCATCACAACAACAACAACAACACAACTACACACTGTGACACCACCACCACCACTGCAGCTATCACACAGCACAATGACACCACCACCACCACCGCCGCCTCAGTAACAGTGAAACTCATCGTCAACACTATAACAATACCATCACCAGCATTACCACTCCTAATGCACCACTGTAGCGATGTCGTCATCAACACCACCACCACCACAGTGACACGCCGCCGCCGTCATACTCTGCAACCACCGCCAACGACATCGTAGCCATCACCAACCAACAAACACCACGCCCATCACCACTAACATCGCAACCTCCACCACCGCTCACATCGTCACCGTCATTGCCGCTAACATCACCACCACCACCACCACCACCACCACCACCAGCGTGAAACATTTACGCCGCCATTATTAAGTTCCACCACCTGTCTCACAGCGAAAACAGAATACAAACGATACAAGACAACCTGATTTTTTTTTTCCTATACAGCAGTGATGGTGATAATGGTGGTGGCGACGACAGTAGTAGTAGTAGTAGTAGTAGTAGTAGTAGTAGAAGTAGTAGTGGTGGTGGTGGCGGCGGCGGCGGCGGCGGAGGCAACGGTTGTGACATGGGGGATGCTGTAGTGATGTATTGTATTGACGATGGTGTTGTAGAGGTAAAGGTTACATACTGATGGTGGTGTTGTAGTAGATAACGATCATGCGTCCAGATAGTGATCTGCTGGCACACACACATACACACACACGCACGCACATATTTCATCATGTTGAACCGTTAATATCTACACATTTCTCTCTCTCTCTCTCTCTCTCTTTCTCTCTTTAGTTCTCTTTCCATTTTTCCCTCTCAACCTTTTCTGTTGAAGAGCGTAGGCTCGAAACGTCAAAGACTTTTCCATTCCCTCTAGAGCGTCAAACTGTTTCCTGTTCCCTCACCTGCCTTCGACTTTTGTTTTCTGTAAATTTGAACTATATATACATACACACATGCACACGCGTATATATATATATGTG
>NC_068990.1:77823595-77826594 GCF_001194135.2 Octopus bimaculoides
ACACACACACACACACACACACACACGCACAAATATATTTTTATTGATATCGAGCAGAAGCAACGGAGTGACTCAAGGGCCAGGCATTAGCACTAATCAAACATTTGACAAATGCTAACGCACGAAACACTGTCTGTGTGTCACTGTTGCTTCTTCTAAATATCAATGTTTGTGTGTGTGTGTGTATCAAAATAAGCAATAGGATACCAAGAGGTGATGCAGTACGGCCGTTTCAAGCGACTCCATTTAATTGAACAATGCAATCATTACATCAATTTAAATACAGGGCTATCCTCAGCTGCATAAATATATAGAATTTTTTTTTATGAGTTGGAACCATTAATATAATTTTACTCAAGTCATCTAATAGAGCAAGAATGTTGAAAATTGGAATATATACACAGTTTATCTATTCTGGTTATAATATCATTTTTAGTAATCTTAAATTTTATCTTCATACAACATAACGATATTGTTTATATACAATCATCCATTGCACCCCATGATAATTTCCTCTGTATTAACATCATAGGTTTTATTATGTATGTGGTTGTGTGTGTGTGTGTGTGTGTGTGTGTGTGTGTGTGTAATTAAGAACAAAGGGCTTCCGTTTACCAAATTCCGATTTACCAAATTCACTCAGAATGTATTCGCCGTACGAGCGGAAAGGCGATAGTAGAAAAACAAATGCTGCTCAAGGTACCGTGTATTAAGACTGAACCCCAAACGACGTTGTCGGAGAGCGAACTTCTTAATCACATAGTTATACCTGTCTAATGGTAAGATTCGTTCACCGAGACGAAATCCAAAATCAAGAGGCCATGTTCATTTATACTGAAGTGTAAACGAATGTGCTAAGAATTGATGTACAAATTGTTACATGTGTGTGTGAGTGTGTGTGTGTGTATGCGTATGTGTGTATATATATGTATTTTTATATATATATATACATATATATATATATGTGTGTGTGTGTGTGTGTGTGTGTGTGTATGTATGTATGTATGTATGTATACACACACACACACACACACACACACAACCACACATACCTGTCCAAGCAATCTGTCTCTTTATATTTTGATCTGGCCTCTATATTTTGTCAGTAAAGTATAAAGTACAGTTTGCATCTGTATGTTATCAAATCAATGAAGTAACTCTGCAATCGCTTTCTCCTCTCTGACAGTTTATCAGCCTTTCTGTGTGTGTGTGTGTGTGTGTCTATCTATCTATCTATCTATCTGTCTGTCTATCTATCCGTTTGTTTGTCTGTCTCCCTGTCAGTATATGTACCTATTTATCTGAAAGTTTATGTTTAAAGAAAATGATTGATTACTTAGTCTGTCTCTTTTATCCTACTTCTCTTAATTTCTTCTTTCTCTCTCTCCCTCTCTCTCTCTCTGTCTCTGTCTGTCTCTCTCTCGGTCTCTCTCTCTCTCTCTGTCTCTCTCTCTCTCTCTCTCTGTCCCTCTCTCTCTATCTCTTCTCTCTAGCAACAACAATAACAATAATAATGGTTTCACATTTTGGTACAAGGTCAACAATTTCGGGTGAGGTGGTAAGTCGATTACATCGACCCCAGTGTTCAACTGGTACTTATTTTATCGACCCCCACCCCTGAAAGGATGAAAGAAAAATAACAATATTGAGATTCTTTATGTATATAACCCCTTCATGCATATAATCTCATTTCCTATGACCTCAGTTTCTCCCATATCTTGTGAGTGAAAGTTTTTCGATGGAAATTGTACAGAATCCTTTGGAACTGTTTATATGTGCAATTCAGAAGTACAGCTTTGTCAAAGACCTTAACAAATTGATTCTACCGAGAATTACGCAAAGAATAGATATTAATTCATTGAACATGTAATTCAAATGATTCAACACGTGGATCTTACCATCGAAGATCTATCAACGTGTGTGTATATGTGTGCGTACGTGCGTGCGTGTGTGTGTGCGCGTGGTGCATGTGTGCGGGTGTGAGGGGCGTGTGTGTGTGCGCGCGTGGTGCATGTGTGTGTGTGTATGTTTTGATAAAAAGACAGAAAGATAAGATGGATCGATAAGATAGAGTTTAACTTTGTGTTGATATTAGAAATCAATATTAAATAAAAACTAAGAATGGTGGTAAACACAAATGATTGATAATCAAAATCTCATACATACATACATACATACATACATACATACATACATACACACGCACACACATACACACACACACGCATATATATATATATATATACATATAAATATGTATGTATGTATGCATGTATGTATTAGAAAGAGAGAATGAACATGCATATCATGTCGGATTACTTTAGAACATATAATTTATAATTCAAGCATAATTGCAGAGTTGTTAGAGTAAATAAAGGATTAAGAAATAATGCATAGAGTCTTTTACAGCTGTTTCTAAAATAGCTTTACATATGGTGCATTTTTCATTCAGCAAAGATTTCCATATAAAAGCCAATTCAGACAGGAAGGATTAAAAATTATATACATAATAAAGCGTATTAGTAGTTACCAGTTCTATCGTCGAAGAATTAAAGAATATCCTCAGTAGAAGATATTAGTAGTTACCAGTTCCACGTGCTCAGATCCTGGAGATTGCTTGGAGACACAAGGCACGCTATAAAAACCTGCCTAGCGACATGCCTTCATAACAAGAAATTATTTGCAGCTTTTATCTTTATGCAGTATACATTTAATGATATTTAGAGTCCTGGATACAGTCACAGGATAGAGTCCTTTTTTTTGTTGTTGTTGATCTTTCATTAACAGGTCTTACATTGTGGACGCAGGAATGGCTCTGTGGTAAGTAGCTTGCTTATCAACCATATGGTTCCGGGTTTAGTCCCACTGCGTGGCACATTGGGCAAGTGTCTTCTACTATAACCTCGGGCCGACCAAAGCCTTGTGAGTGGATTTGGTAGACGGAAACTGAAAGTCCGTCGTATATATGTGTGTGTGTGTATATATATATATATATATAT
>NC_068990.1:77827531-77829036 GCF_001194135.2 Octopus bimaculoides
ATTAAAAAAAATCCGAAGATTAAAATTATATTACATACAAAAATAAGAGGAATGACCAGCAAAAGTGGACTCCTATATGCTAGAAATAGATGCCGAATCATCTAACGAAAAAATATGTTCTCAGTAAAAAGTTAGCGACACAACAGACTGTAAAAGGGCAAGACAAATGAAAAAATACTAAAATACTATAGGAGTCCACTTTTGCTGGTCATTCCTCTTATTTTTGTATGTAATATATATATATACATATATACGACAGGCTTCTTTCAATTTCCGTCTACCAAATCCACTCACAAGGCTTTGGTCGGCCCGAGGCTATAGTAGAAGACACTTGCCCAAGATGCCACGCAGTGGGAATGAACCCAGAACCATGTGGTTGGTAAGCAAGCTACTTACCACACAGCCTACTCCTGCGCCTAATATTTAATATATAATTATAAAAATATAATGGGGGTGGTTTAAGCATTGAATGGCCATGTTGGTCCATCCGACTAAAATAGAGATCAAAGGGACCCATAGGGGAAAATTTAGTGGGGAGCCGTTGGCTTGAACAGCAGCAACAGCCATTACTAAGCTGAGTAAAAAGTGGCGTCGTTGGTTGCTATGACAACTAATCTGTCTCTCAAAAACTGTTCACTCGCAGTTGTAGTTTATTTCACTGGCCGTGTGAGTGACTGGATACTAAGTGAAGCGCACGCCCATACTACACACACACACACACACATACGCGCGCTCTCATACACATTCATACACATACATACCCACAATACTGCATTGAAATACACGCATGTTTACATACATGCAATTACAGTCGCAAGGATACACATCGGCACTCTTTCTCTCTCATTCACTCACCCACAGGCGCATGCACACACACACACACACACACACACACCAGTACAGTCTTACGTAGCAATCATTCAAATATGCCTACACAAACACACGGCTATACATGTACACGCAAAGCTACACGTACACATACATATACTTACGCACAAATATACACACAAACTTGTGCGCATACACACACACTCACACACACACACACACACACACACACATATAAACGAACACGCACGCATGCACGTGCACAAGGGTTGTAACTTGTTGCTGTTTAGCCCAAGGTCATCTCTAATCGAGCACGATGACAATCAAAGGCCGTCCCAGCCGTGACCATCTCCGTTTTTCGTCAGAGGCATTGTAATTAGAACTTCAATAACTCATGTCTTTTCTATCTCTAAAATAACAGGGTGTGGTTTCAGGGAACTGTAGGTGATGTTTCGTGAAGGCCAAATGACTATATACAGGGTGTCCACAAAGTCTGGGTACATGATGTATATAAAATCATGACATAAGCAATTAAATATAAGAAATAATAATTTCTTAAAGCAGTGGCTTTCAAACTGTGGTCCGCGGACCACAGGGGGTCCGCAAGGACAAGACAGGGGGTTCGTGGACAGCAAATACTTTTTATGGGCAATTTGATTTTATATGTTTTTTAATCG
>NC_068990.1:77829944-77831056 GCF_001194135.2 Octopus bimaculoides
TGGCGATTTTTTCTTCCTCCGTTTTTCCCTTCTTTGAACTTTCCTTGTTTCCGACGAAGAGCTCCGCTCGAAACGTCATACTCTCTCTCTCTTTCCTTTCCCGAGCGTCTAGTAACACAATCTGTATCACATCCTCACGTTGTTGTTTTTTGTTATTGTTTTTTTTTAACTTACATACATACATACATACATACATACATACATACATACATACATACATACATACATACATACAAAAATACCATGTTGATGTCAAAATTCCATTGAACATGCCATGGATCTTTTTTTGGGCTATTGAAATAAAACTGAATAATTACATACGTACATATATACATACAGACAGGCAAATAGAAAGATCAGACAGATGGATACATACATACATACATACATACACACACACACACACATACACACACACATACATACATACATACATACATATGTACATGTGTATGAATACATTCGTATATAATTGTTTAATATCTGCCGCTTGCTAACGGCAAGATGGTTGGATTTTAAAGTTAAATTGTTTGTTCATTTAAAATACTAGCTTTAATATAAAATATATTCAGTTTAAATGTTAAGAGTCTTCTGTTAAAGAATCAGAAAGTTATTAATTTCACTTCTATTCTCGTTTTCAAGAAAATAGAGGTTATAATTAGTGACTTTTTAATTTCAGCATTCTAATCACATGTCTGTATTGATTGTCTTTCTGAGCGAAGGCTTAGTAAATAATCTTTTAATATTTTTTCACCAAAGAAGGCGGTGAGCGGACAGAAATGCTTAGCGGTATTTCGTCTGTCTTTACGTTCTGAGTTCAAATTCCGCCGAGGTCAACTTTACTTTTCATCCTTTCGGGGTCGATAAATTAAGCACTAGTTGCGTACTGGAGTCGATGTAATCGGCTTAATCCATTTGTCTTGTCCTTGTTTGTCCCTTCTATGTTTAGCGCTTGTGGGCAATAAAGAAATAAGAAATGTTAGCACGCCGGACGAAATGTTTAGCGGTATTTCCTGTCTTTACGTTCCGAGTTCAAATTCCACCAAGGTCGACTTTGCTTTTCATCCTTTCGGGGTCGATAAATTAAGCACTAGTTGCGTACTGGAGTCGAT
>NC_068990.1:77831384-77832997 GCF_001194135.2 Octopus bimaculoides
ATCAACGGAACAGCCTGCTCATGAAATTAACGTGCAAGTGGCTGAGCACTCCACAGACACGTGTACCCTTAACGTAGTCCTCGGGAGAGATTCAGCGTGACACAGAGTGTGAGAAGGCTGGCCCTTTGAAATACAGGTACAACAGAAACGGGAAGATAGAGTGAGAGAAAGTTGTGGTGAAAGAGTACAGCAAGGTTCACCACCAGCCCCTGCCGGAGCCTCGTGGAGCTTTAGGTGTTTTCGCTCAATAAACACTCACAACGCCCGGTCTGGGAATCGAAACCGCGATCCTACGACCGCGACTCCGCTGCCCTAACCACTGGGCCATTGCACCTCCACCATATGACGAGTATGTCCACCATATCAACATAACATTTTAGTGATATATCTTAGCCAAAACTTTCTCATAGAAGTGGATGTTCAATTTCAGTGAATAATTTTTATTCGCGATAAGGAAATAAAGAACGTTTTTATGGGGGTTTTTTTCTGTTTTTCTTTTTTTTTTTTTTTTCAAAATTGTTTATGTTAACACGTATTTAAGTGAAAATCATATCTAGCTTACAAACAACAGAATTGATTGGTTTACTTACTGAAGGAATTTTGTAAAATAGTTTACTTACCTCAAAAATATTTAGTTTCAAGTGGCAGAAGGAATCGCTTCAATAAATCGAAATAGATTTACAGTAAAATTGACAATTCCACTATCGCTATTTTTATTATTTTTTTCTCTTTCTTCGTCTTTGTCTCCCAGTCATCCCATTCATCACATACAATCTCTTGTATTTGAGGATGGGGATGTTTTTCGGTGGTGGGTGATGGAAAATAAACTTTGACCAAAAATAAAACACAAACTTTAATTTTTCCTTACGTTGCTGGCATGAATTCAGTGAATAAATTAAACAAATTCACAGTTGTTTTTTTTTTTTACCTCCATCCATCCGTCCATCCATGCATCCATCTTCTCTGTCCTCTATTCCTGGGAGGGTCGCGCTGATCGAGTCCTCAAGCATCCCCTCAATAGGGTCCTATCAAAAGCAACCGTCATTAGACTTTCCGGCAGGATTCCTAAGTGTTATTGGCTGAGATTATGGATATTATTCAACCATCTCGTTCTTGATCTACTCCTAAGTTTCCTGCCGGTGGCTCGGCTTGAAGAATCTGTCTTGCGATTCTTTCCTGCTATATTCTAATATGTCCGTAATACCGGAGTTGCGACCTTTCAATGAAGTGAAGTAGCGCCTCAATTTGGAGAGACTCCTAGATCTCCGGTCTATAGACCCTTTTGACTTCCGTTACTCCGGAGATCCTTTAGAGCAGGGGTTTTCAAACTTTTTGACTTGCGGACCCCTTTATATTTCAGGCTTTACCTTAGGGACCCCCTTATAAACGCTTATGGAATTTATATATAAATATTTGCTTAAAATAACATATATTTTTACATTTATTTATTTAACAGTATTTAACAAATAGGTTTATTGTCAATTAAAAGTTTTCGATTAAAAACATATATAAAATCAAATTGCCCATAAAAAGTATTTGCTGTCTACGAACCCCCTGTCTTGTCCTTGCGGACCACAGTTTGAAAACCCCTGCTTTAGAGGAACCCCATTTCG
>NC_068990.1:77833976-77834883 GCF_001194135.2 Octopus bimaculoides
ATATATATATATATATATATATATATATGTTTATACATAAATGTGAGTGCGTGCCTCTGTGTGTATGTGTGTGTGTGTGTGTGTGTGCATGTGTGTGTGTTAATGTTTGTTTTTATGTTCAGTTATGATAAAATCAATTTTACATTAATCTGATGGGTTTACTCTATACTCTGGTAGAATACACATTTATTGTTCTTAAACAAGAATACTATTGACAGTGACTTCGAAGTTTGGCCAGTTAAGTCATGACCGAAACTTCGAAGTCACTGTCAACAGTATTCTTGTTTATAACTATATATAGTTATATATGTGAGCATTTTATATAAACATATATACGTGCATATATATATATATATATGTATATATGTGTGTGTGTGTGTGTGTGTGTGTGTGTGTGTGTGTGTGTGTGTGTGTGTGTGTATACATGTGTATATATGTGTAGGTGTGGGTGTGGGTGCGTAGTTATACATGTATTCATATATGTATATAGCTTACTAACTTCCTACACCTGGAGCCTTAGATCTTACAATTATATACATACATACATATATATATATATATATACATATATATGTATGTATGTATGTAAAAATATGTGACACTTATTCGGTAGTCATGATAAAACTCCGAGTTTCGGAGTTTCCTATGAAAATAGGGTCATTTTCATAGGAATTTTCAATAGCCAGATAACTGAAGAGATGGCGGCGTGGGTTTCCACCCCGGCATCCGAAACTCGGAGTTTTATCATGGCTACCGAATAAGTGTCACATATTATTTACAGACAAATTCCTCTATTTACATAATATCGGGGTCTTTTTCTTTCTTTTGTTGTCTTTTCTATCAATATATATATAAATATATATATGTGTATATATATATATAAATATATATATATATATATATAAAT
>NC_068990.1:77835789-77836544 GCF_001194135.2 Octopus bimaculoides
GAGGAGGAGGAGGAGGAGGAGGAGGAGAAGCAATGAGGGAAGGAGGAGTTGGATGCTACTACGGACCAGCTTTTATAGTAGACCGGTATATCTTCTAATCGCTCGTACTCACTCTCTCTCTCCCCTTCTCTGTCCCCCCTCTCTCTCTCTCTACACACACATATATATGGGTGTGTATTTGTATGTGTGTATATATTTATATGTATATATGTATATCTACAGATACAGACACACACACACACACACATATATATACACACACATCTCTATATATAGATATGCATGTGTGTGTATGTGTACATACATACATGCATGCATACATATATGCATACATACATATACATACACACGCGCACGGTTTATCGATTTATTTCTAGTCCGGTACTTACGAACCTACTTCCCTCCCTCACTCCCTCTCTCCTTACCTACCTACCTACCTACCTGCCTGCCTGCCTACCTGCATAGATAGATAGATAGATAGATAGATAGATAGATAGATAGATAGATAGATAGATAGATAGACAGACAGATAGGCAGACAGGCTGAGTAAAGAGTTATCAATCAGCCGAGCTACTTATTTGTATGTATCCTTTTAGTCATCGATGTATAATCCTTAATGCGTGCTAGGGGTGAGTGGTAGGGGTGGGATGCTGTGTTTTGCATTTTTACACATTGTTTCTTCTTTTTTTTCTCTTCAATCTGCATTGAATTTGAGAATAATAATACAGGAATATGTGCCTGTACATATACATACA
>NC_068990.1:77836960-77838002 GCF_001194135.2 Octopus bimaculoides
TATATATATATATATATTTATACATACATACATACCTATATATATATATACATACCTATATATATATATATATATGCATATGTGTGTGTGTGTGCATCTATTTACGTATGTATGTATATATGTTTATATGTATGCATATATTTCTATCTATCTACCTACATACACACACACACACACACACACACATATATATATATATTTATGTGTGTGTATATATATATTTACTACTCGTGTCATGATGCTTTTAAGATTTTAAGATATTTCGGTTAAATGATTGCGATAATATTGTGTCCTTTGTACGCACCCTTTCTCCCTCTCTACCTCTCCCTCTCTCTCTTTATTTCTCTCTCCCCCCCCCTCTTCTCTCTCTCTCTCTCTGTCTTTCTGGGGTTTTTTTTTTTACACACTCATTCGTTCAACCATATAATGAAACGTAGCCAAGGTTGTGGTGGAATTCTATATACCAAATCAAATTAGAAATAAAAGTTGAATCTCTTGTAGCTATTGATATACTGTAAACATAAGATGTATACAACCGCAGTCGTGGCTGTGTGGTAAGAAGTTTGGTTCCTAACCACATGCTTTAGTGTTCTGTCTCACTGCATTGCACCTTAGGCAAGTATTGTTTTTGTTTTTTTGCAGTAGCTCGGAATGACTAAAGCCTTGAGACTGGATTTGGTAAACAGAAACCGAAAGCTCGTCATGTATGTATGTATATAGATAGATAGATAGATAGATGTGGCCGGTCTATGAGGTTACCCGGGGTTTCACGTCCATAAAGTGCTTAGTTTTACAGCGTTTCTTCAGACCCTAAGCTCGTTGGCATATATATATATGTGTGTGTGTGTGTGTATGTGTTTGTCCACCACTTGACAAGCGGCATTGGTTTGTTTATGTTCCCAAAACAAAGAGACTGACAGAATAAGTACCAGGCTTAAACGAAAAAAGTCCTGGAGCCGATTCGTTCGACCATGACCCCTTCGAGAATATGCTCCTGCATGGCCACAATCCAATGACTTGAGCAATTTAAATGATGGCATAG
>NC_068990.1:77838191-77844038 GCF_001194135.2 Octopus bimaculoides
GATATTCCATCCAGTCTCAGCCTATATTTTTGTAAGGCTATAGTGTCTAACACGCAAAGGCATGTGGCTAGTGGTTAGGGAGTCGTATTCACGATCGCTAGATCGTGAGTTCAATTCCCGGACAGGGCGGTGCGTTGTGTTCTTTAGCAAAACACTTCATTTAACGCTGCTTCATTCTATTCAGCTGTAAATAAGCAACCCTGCAACGGAATGGTCTTCCAATCTGAAGGGATGCTGGTCTGCTCGCAGGTTGGCCTTATTGGAAGGCTAAAGCAATGCGATAATACCGTGATATTGTCCACTACGATCCTCCTTCCTCAAGACGATAGGTAGCAGGCGATTTGAGGGGTATTTGACTGCTATTTCTAGGGGATTTACTAGGTCCCCTCGTTCATCCTATTATAACCAATGATCTAGGGCTAGGCTGGCCTGGCCAACTCGAATTACATTGCAGGCCACATGAGTCACAGAAAGTGTTTTGATGGCCGCTTGTATACCGACAGAATCGAAAGCATTTTAGTTTCTTAGAATGAATGATCGTTGATTCAACATGAAATATTATCGTTGCAAAAACAGTAGTAACTGTCTCTCTTTCATTACAATCTTTAATTGTGATAAAATTTTTAAAATGTTTCTTTAAATAAACACATTTAAAGAAAGTGTCAAGCGGGCCGCAAGATAACAGTCTGCGAGTCGGATGCGGCCCACAAGGCCTCAGGTTGGCCAGCCCTGATCTAGGGTCTTTCTCGCTAGACGTATATATCAGTCACAGACACAAATTATGAGTATGTACCCGTAAACTGTAAATTTACAGGAATCGTTCGACCACTCGGGTAAACATTAAACAAAAATCTTTTTTCTTGGCATGTATCTTTTTTTCTTTTTCTTTTTATTTGACTCAGTCATTTGACTGCGGTCATGCTGGAGCAGTGCCTTTAGTCGAATAAATCAACCCCAGGACTTATTCTTTGCAAGCCTAGTATCATTCTATTGGTTTCTTTTGCCGAACCGCTAAGTTACGGGGACGCAAACACACGAACATCGGTTGTCAAGCGACGGAGGTGGGGACAAACACAGACACACAAACATATATATATATGTATATATATATATATATATATATATGTATATATCAAGCTTCTCACCACACAGGCACACCTGTTGAATTTTTTTTTTTTTTTTTTTTTTTTTTTTTTTTTTTTTTGGTGGATGATCTTGTAAGTGTGACGTATATGATAACAGGTAAAATAACTTTTTGCACCTGAAAATATTAACTGCTAATTCCTCTGGATTTCTCCAGAGCAGCATAAAAAAGCCTGATGGTGTTTGTTTAAACTGACCTTGAAATTTCAGAAAATGCTAATGAGTTGGCTGATCAATAATGTCTGCAGTCACAGTTCTCACTAAACTGGTGTGACGTGTGTGACAAAAATGGATGTGACGTTTTCAAGACAAATATTGTGTTCATACGATAAGAAGCTTGCTTCCCAACCACATGGTTCCAGATTCAGTCCCACTGCGTGGAACCTTGGGCAAGTGTCTTCTACTATCCCTTCGAACCGACCAAAATATGAGTGGATTTGGCAAAGGGAAACTGAAAGAAGCCCAGCACGCGTGCGTGTGAGTATATATACACACATACACATATATGTGTGTGTGTGTGTGTGTCAATGTATACATGGGTGTGTATGTGTATCTTTGTCTCTGTGTTTGTCCACAACCACCACTCGACTACCAGTGCTGGTATGTTTACGTCCCTGTAAATTAGCGGTTCAGCCAAAGAGAAACCGATAGAATAAGTACCAGGAGTTTTTTTTTTTTTTTAATAAGTATTGGAGTCGATTCGTTCAACTAAAATTCTTTAAGGTGGTGCTCCAGCATGGCTGCTGTCTAATGATAGAAACAAGTCAAAGTTAAAGATAAAAGTGTAGGTCTAGAAGAAATTGTCCAAATATCGATATCTAGTAGAAAATGAACCATTTCAACATACCTTTACACTGTAAAGGTATGTTGAAATGGTTCATTTTCTTTAAAGTTTACAGCAATAGTGATTTTTTTTCGAGCATTCTAAAAGACTTTTTAAAGTTTATTTTGGTTTAATTTTCATGTGTATAGCCCTTTATCAGGTTCATAACGAGGTAAAGGAGAGAAATAGGTAAACGGCTCTACGTTCGATATTCATAGCCACTCTCCATCTCACTTCCTACTCCATTACATTATCAGCAGACGACAAAAATATTTGACCCATTATCAATCGAAATGTTACAGTATGAAAGCATAAATCATTTTTCTTCCCCCCACTTTTTTTCTTTTTTGTATATATAGTCAATATTTTTTAATATTTTTGCTCTAGTAACTAGTACAGTTACTGTTATCTGAAATAAATTACGTACATGTCTGTGAATGTCTTTTTTTTTTTTCTCAATTCTGCCTTTCGTTTTACTGATTTCATATTCTTATATAACTCGGGCCTGGTGTACCGAATGACATTGAACAGGGCCGCATCGACAATATTAAATCACGTTGTTAGTTTTAAGTCTACTAAAATGACTGCCTTCTATGAACATCATGAATACTTGGCTGCTAATTTTAATTTATCGGCACCAGAATGATAAAGAGCCAAGTGAACCACAGCAGGATTTGAATTCAAGACATAAACGGCCATAGCTAAAAGTACTAAGATATTCTGACACAGCGGTTAACAACATGACCTAAGAGTTGAAACTTTGTTGGAGCGCTGGACCAAACTGAGCTGCATTACAATTCAGTAAAGGTCACAAAAACAATAATGTAAAATTTTGAAATATTTAAGCGGAAGCGCGTGGCCTAGTGGTTAGGGTGTCAGCACCATGATCGTAAGATTGTGATTTCGATTCCTGGACCGGGTGACGCGTTGTATTCTTGAGCAAGACACCTTAATTTCACGTTGCTCCAGTCCACTCAACTGGCAAAAATGAGTAACGCTGCGATGGATTGGTGTCCCGTCCAGCTGGGGGAACACATACGCCATTGAAACCGGGAAACCGGGCCCATGAGCCTGGCTAGGCTTTAAAAGGACGCGTTTATTATTTTATTATTGAAATATTTAACAAAACGTGAAGGAGGCGCCTGGCTTAGTGTTTAGGGCATTTGGCTCACGATCGTAAGGTCGTGAGTTCGATTCACGGTGGCGCGTTGTGTCCTTGAGCAAGACACCTTTATTTCACGTTGCTCCAGTCCACTCAACTGGCAAGAACGAGTATTATCTGCATTTGAAAGGGCTAACCTTGTCACATTCCGAGTCACGCTGAATCTCCCTCAGAACTACGTTACAGGTACGCATGTCTGTGGAGTGTTCAGCCACTTGCATGTTAACCTCACCGGCAGGCTGTTCTGTTGATCGGACCAACTGGAACACTTGTCGCCCTAACCAATAGAGTGCCTGTTAATTTGACAAAATATAAAATGTTTGTGAATATCAACGTTTTAGATATTATACACTATATAACATTTATGTTATACATACATTTTTATTCGTTATACATAAGATGTTAGACATTAAGCCAATAATTTTCAAGCTGTGTACCGCGAGACATAGGTGTGCCGCGGGTTTACAAGAAAAGAGAGGTGGTAAAGATCGCAGATCAGACAATTCCCTGGGAAGCGAACATTGAAGATGCTTCCGTCGGGAAGACAGGAAATACAGTGGGTTGGTTGAACTCTGCGGAAACAATGGATGGGAGGCAATATGCCTTCCTTCAGGAGTACTGTGCTATCCGTAAAGGAGAGGAAAGATGTTGCCAGAAAATTGTCGGAAGCTGCTGAGAAAGCCAATCTATTACATCTCGCTCAATAAAGAAGACAAGTGATACAAGAACCGAGCATTGTGAATGGTAGAAACATCTGGCTCAAAGTCGCAACAAAGATCATGCGGTTGCGCGTGTGTTTTGTCACCTACGACAGTGGGTGGCCCCCAAACAGTTCTGGTGTTGCGACGGAAGAAGTCGAAACACCTACAGAACTGCTTTATTGCCTGAGAAGATATAAACTCCTGCACAAAAGCGTGTTAATAATGTTTAAATGTCTTTGGAAAACGTGTTATAATTTTGTTACAATTTTGTTATAACACTTTATGTATACTTATTATACACAAGTAGGATTAAGGAAACAAGATAAGTATAGCCGTATGGTGCTAAAAAGCACTGACGTATCAGCAACAGGCAAGAAATTGTCTCGCACCGGCGGGGAAAATGCTAGATCAGGTAATTTCTGCATATTTGCGCGTCATCAGGTATCCACTATCATCTGCTAACCAAACCTCGCGCCTACTGATATATAGAAAAACAGTGATTGATCAGTCACTGGTTTTGCAAATAGCTGGTAGGCTGGATAAAAATGAGTTATTAGCAATGGAATGCATCTACACGAGATGCTTTCCTAAGACGAATACAACGGTATTGAGGCGTTCCTGCAGTTTATCCACGCTAAGCAGAATATACAGACTGTTATTTGATACTGATACTGCTTTCGTTAATAATTAACAAAATAATTAACGGCTTTCTACATTTTTTATCCAAAATGTTGTTTTGTTCAAGTTTTCATGTGCGGTGTTCCAGTCATATGTTTTAAATCTCCAGTGCACTACGAAGTTAAAAGCCTTGAGAACCATTTCAGTTAGACTAGATTGAAGGCTGAATTATTACAAGACAGTCTGCTGCAGATAAAAGACTAGTGATTACATTTTCCCATTAGAAAATATTAAATGTTAATTTTATAAATCTTTTCGAAAAATTTTTTTATTCAAATATTAAAAATAAATAAATAAATAAAGTAGTATCACGAAAATAACTGATATGCCAAAATGATTTGCAATTGTAACATGTTAGAACCGCTGGTGAGACGATTGTGCTGTGGTCGGTAAAAGAAAAGGTTGCTTAGAATTTTTGAAATACATTTAAAAAAATGGCTGCATGGACCTCACTCCCATGCAGTATCATTTGAACGTTTATATAAACTATTTACAATCGTTCTATTATCTTATTGTTTTTTCTTAATCTCGTTTTTTCCTCTTTTTTTTATAAAAAATGAAACAATTTTATTTTTTCCTTCTTTCTTCAATAAAACAATTTTACTTACTTTTTTCCTTTTTAATATCTCATGAAAGGTTCTAAATCTTTTAGCTCCACTACAGGTGGCAATTCATCAAACTCCACTAACACTCCTGACGGGTTAATCCCTTCTCCACACATGTCTTTTAGTCTGTTGTAGGTGTCCTTGTCAACCACGATGGCCTTCACATTCTCGGAATACACATCCGCGGGCAACTTTACTCTTACAATATGTTTAAACTTTAATATTTTCTTTTCAGTTTTTTTTTTTGCTTTTTGCGTACGTCACAAAATTCCATCGAAATTTTCCTTTTCTTATTTGTTTTCTCTTTTCCTGCTCCGCTCCTGGTACCTTCTTTTCTTCCACCATTCTGAACAGTCTCTCCACTTGCGTTTCTAAATTTTCTTGCTCCACTGGAACAACCGGTGTCTTCACCAATGTCTCTTCCTTATGCAACTCCTCCTTGAACACTTCAAGTTCCTTTTCGCTTATTTTATCCACCACCATTTCGTCTTCCTTCCTTCTGATCTCCTCCTTTTCCATCTCTTCTTTCTTCTCTTCCAGCTGCTCTGGCGGAGAGCTCACTCTCCCACTTCTCTTTCTTTTTTAAAACACCGTGAACCCCTCCTCCGCTGCTTTCTCCTTTATCTCGACATGTACCACCTGGAGTCGATAGCTGACAGCATTGTTAGCACGCCTGACAAAATGCTTCGGGACATTTCTTCCGGCTTTACTTTCTGAGTTCGAATTCCGCCGAAT
>NC_068990.1:77844784-77846853 GCF_001194135.2 Octopus bimaculoides
ATACAAACATATACGCACACATACATATATATATATACATATATACGACGGGCTTCTTTCAGTTTCCGTCTACCAAATCCACTCACAAGGCTTTGGCCGACCCGAGACTATAGTAGAAGACACTTGCCCAAGGTGCCACGCAGTGGGAATGAACCCAGAACCATGTGGTTGGTAAGCAACCTACTTACCACACAGCCACTCCTGCGATGTTACATTAATTTAACGTGACTTACTTTTTGCACGTAAGCGCCCGTAACTATTTCAGATCATATCTTTCACTTGTTTCAATCACTGGAATGCGGTCATGCTGGGGTACTCGACTACAAGGATTTTAGTCAGACGAATCGACTCATTTTTTTTTCTCTCTCTTTTTAAGCCTGGCATTCTGTTGGTCTCTTATGCCAAATCACTAAGTTATGGTTCTCACGCAGTGGTGGAGGACAAACACTAACACAAACACACACACACATATACACACACGACAAGCTTCTTTCAGTTTCCGTCTACCAAATCTAGTCACAAGTTTTTGGTCTTCCCGTGATTTAGAAGTCACTTGCCCAAAGTACCTTGCAGTGAGAGTGAACCAGGAAGCACGTGGTTGGGAAGCAAACTTCTTACCACACAACCACAGCTGCGCTCTGAACAAAAGAAGTAATTACTTACTGAATGAGCCGATTACTCGGCTCTGTGCCTTTGTCTAATAGTCGGTACCTCTAGCTGTCGTCTTGTAAAGCCGCCTGTCTGTCTATCTAGCTGCTAGCCTGCCAGTCAGGTACATTGTCCAACTAGCTATCTGTCAGTCTACGTCTAACTGTCATTGTGCCTTTGGTGAATACAATGTCATTGTCTTCGTGTTTGGATGTCAAACAGACTTACTGCCATACAAGTTAGACTGACTGCTTGATAGAGAGATAGACGGACGTCCAAGACAGGCATACTGATTGCTGATAGACAAGGTAGAGAGCTTGACAGGCAGATTGACAGTTAGACAAACAGCTGGCTAGACTTTTAAGAAGGAAGATTGGTAGAATAAACAGACGCTAACAGCTGGATAGACTACTAGACATCCAGATAGACAGTAGACTGACAGTTGGATAGATAGACAGACAGACGGCTACATAGACTGGCTGACATCCAAACAGACAGCTGAATAGACATACCTGCTCTCGACAGGCTGACGACTTAGTACAAAGATTTGCAGCTAAACAGACTAGGTGTATTAGATAGATATACCTCTAGATAGAAAGCATTTGCGCAGATAAAAATGTCTTGACTAGTAGACAGCAGACAGACAGATACATTGCGTGACAGCTAGGCATACGGATATATATAGCTTGACAGCTAGACAGACAAACAGTTAACTACACAAACTGCTAGATCAGGTATGAGCATTCGAGAACCAGGCCGCATGAGAGATGACTCATCATCAAGCGGGCCGCACTGCTAAAACAATTCAAGGTAATTTTTCATTAGGTATGCCATACGTTAAGTTCCGCGTGCGGTATGCGGCTCGCAGGCTGCGGTTTGCCCATGACAGTGCTAGATTGACTGACAGCTAGACATACACACTGACAAAAGTCAGTCAGACAGAGTACAAGATTGGTAGACTAGCAGCTTGATAGACAAACTAATAGCTAGATAGATAGGCAGATGGACAGACTGACAGCTAGAGAGACCGACTGCTAGACGGTGTACTAGACTATGTACCAGGAAGAACACTGATATGTGGATAGACTAAACGCTTAGACAGACAACGTAAAACAGACAATGACCGCATGACAGACATACTGCAAGATAAACAAACTGATAGACAGGATGACAGACGCAGAGCTAGAAAGGCAGAAAACAGAAGAAACAAACGAGTCGTACATAGTTTCTCTCAATTTGACAAATATAAATCAAGGCGCTGCTAGCAACTACTACAACAATATGTTTGCATGTTACAGTTATAATTCAGCGCTTGTATATAGGTATTTATGCATACATACATCCGTGTGTATGTATATATACATGCATATATATATATATATATATATATATATGTATATATACATGCATATATATATATA
>NC_068990.1:77847288-77848782 GCF_001194135.2 Octopus bimaculoides
ATATATATATATATATATAATTGTATCAAAGACCTGTATATATATTTTTTGTATGTGTATGTGCATGTAACTTTGTACGAGCGAGCGCGCGTGTGTATGCATATAAGCATGTGTGTATGTGAATATGTTTGTATTCACACACACATAAACGTGTGTGCTGTGTCTACATACCTAGATAAACTTCCGCTCGTTTATGTGAATATATTGTGAGGGGAGGGTGGAAGGAGAAAGCGAGAGAGAGATGCAAATGTGACTGCACGCACGATGCATACCATACTGGAATACATACAAATTTACATACGCATATACATTTTCACATCTAGACAGGTAGATAGATAGATAGATAAACATTTATGTGTGTGTACCCACGTGAATCAACATATGCTCGCTCATGTCATATGTATACTATATACATATATGGGGAAAGTTACGCTGATATATATATATATATGTATACACTATGCACGCACCATGTATGTCAAGCTAGTTTTTGTCACAGGTCAACTCTGTTTTAGTGTATCCCAGCTATGGCTCTCCTGTCAATAGGGGGTGTACCTGGGATTATGTTATCTAATGCAGAGGTTTTCAAACTTTTTGACTTGCGGACCTCATAAACGCTTATGAAATTTATACATAAATATTTGCTTAAAAAAACATATATTTTTACATTTATTTATTTAACAGTATTTAACAAAATAGGTTTAATGTCAATTAAAAGATTTCCATTAAAAACATATATAAAATCAAATTGCCCATAAAAAGTATTTGCTATCCACGGACCCCCTGTCTTGTCCTTGCGGACCTCCTGTGGTCCGCGGACCACAGTTTGAAAACCCCTGATCTAATGTGTCCTTCCTATTTTTACTTATTTAAGACGCAATAATATATTTTGCCGGTGAATTCGCTGCTATTTCTGCAGGTTGAATGTCTGCATAAAGGCTCCTGCGCCGGCTCGTGTCTGTGCGTTTTGTTCATCCATAAATTCGATATGACAAGGACGTATATTCGAGTATATATGTACGAGTGCGTGGGTGTCGGTTCCATATTGCTATATACCAAAATAGGAATGCATTCCTAAACATTAAAGCTTATCAACGTTTTATTTTTTTGTTTTCTTTCTTCCTTTAGTTCTCTCTTTTTCTTCTCAATTATACGCTTCTATCAATATTGCTATCGCCCCTCTATCTATCTATCTATCTATCTATCTATCTATCTATATGTCAGACTGTCAATTTTTCTATCAATCTTTATGTCTATTCCTTTATCTGATTATCTGTCTGTCGATCTGTCTGTCTATCTATCTAGCTTTCTATCTATCTATTCATCTGACTGTCTGTCTGTCCATCTATCTGTCTATTTGTCTGTCCTATCTATCTGTTTGTCTATTTGTCTGTCAGTCTGTCTGTCTGTCGATCAATCGATCGATCTTTCATATACTCACGTATGTGAGTATACGCTTTTATACATATATATATATATATATATATATATATA
>NC_068990.1:77850639-77851495 GCF_001194135.2 Octopus bimaculoides
TTAAAAGCATGTGATAGTGGATTTTCATTGATGAGTTTTTGAAAATTGGTTATTTTCCCTAAAACTATATATTTTATATATACTTTATCTATAAGGCTCAATTTAATTTTAATTTTTATAAATTGATTTTAATTGAGTTTTTTACCTGTAATTTTGGATTTTGTCCCTAATATTATTATATATATATATATATATATATACACACACACATATATACATACATACATACAGAAAGAGAGGAGAGTGGAGAGATTGTATGAAGAGTAATTGGTGCAATGCAAATCCAGAGAGCAGCATGGACACACAGGATTCACTCACTCGCTATTAACTGTAAAGGATTTTATTTGAGAAAAAAAGTTTACGAGTATTATTGCAGCAAAACCTCAAGCTTGCAATTTTCTTCGAATACATCAATGTGAATATAGTACTGAGCACCGGCACCTAAGTAATCAGTGTGAAATGAGGAGAGTGTGAAGTGCAATTTTGCATGCATGCATGTTTATATTCCGATGTGCATCAATTTTTATTAGCAGCGTATTCAAAGTAGATTGCTTATGATTTTGTTTGCTTTCTTGCGTGGAATGAGTGCAGATGTATGCATGTGTGTGTGTGTGTGTTTGTGTGTGTGTGTGCATAACTGTATGCATAGTTTGTATGCATGCATGTATGTACACGTATGTGTGTTTGTGTTTATATATATATATACAGATATAGATATAGATATAAATATATATGTATACATACATATATATAGATAGATAGATAGATAGATAGATAGATATAAATATACATGTATACATGCATATATACATGTATATATATATATATATATATATATATATATATATATATATAT
>NC_068990.1:77851837-77856417 GCF_001194135.2 Octopus bimaculoides
TATATATATATATATATATATATATATTAGGGATAAAATCCAAAATTACAGGTAAAAACTCAATTAAAATAAATTTATTAAAAATTAAAATTAAATTAAGTTTCACAGTATAAAATATATATAAATATATAGTATTAGGGAAAAGAACCAACGTTTATGAACTCATTGATGAAAATCCACTAACTATAATATTTATTTATTGTACTTTTAATTATAAATTTTTTCTATATGTGACAGTGAATTTTCATCGATGAGTTCATAAACCTTGGTTCTTTTCCCTAAAACTATATATTTATATATATATAACACATACACATATATAATTCTTTTAACTCTCATCAGATTGCCTACAAATGTGTACATATGTGTGTATATATGTGTATGTATACATACACACACACACACACACACACATACACACATAGATATATATCAAGAGAGAGAGTGAGAGACAGGCAGACAGTCGATAGACAGACTCACAAGAGTCTTTTAAAAATCTCTTTCGCATTTTAATATTGCTTAATGCGAGTAGGAATGAAGGCAGCAACGATAATACATATTTTTTTAATAAAAAAAAAAAAGAAAGCAGTAAATGCTACTTTATGTAATAAAGGATTCAAAATGTCCGCCACTATTCTCAGTCCATAACCAATATTATTTTTTTTTCTGTCTTTTTCTAAAAACTGAATTCAAGAACATTGTGGTTTGAATTTTCATCACTTCACTGATTCTTTGCATCAAATAGTCAATGTCTGTGATTACAGTTCTGATGATAGTTCCATAAAAGAAATCCAAGAGAGTTTCAGGTCACAAAAGATCGGTCCCTCTCTGTCCAATAAACGTCTAGCAAACTGTGCATTTCAGACCCATTGTGGAAGTATACTTTGTTGTAGAGTAATGATCAAAAATATTCTTTTCCTTTACATGTCTGGCACCAAAATATTTTTTCTGAAACTTTGCATAGTTATTTCGTTTTTTAGTAAAATTGGCTTGCCAGATTCATGATGTGGACTCATGTATTGAAACAAATTTTGCTGTATGTTGGGAAGGTTATTACACCAATAATAAACACATGCACTAATTTGATTTCACTTCTTTATTATTAGTCTACTAGATAGTTACTTAACCAACCAATTAATTGATCACTCATTTAATCAGTCAGTAAAAGTATCTATCGGTTGTTTGTCAATGTCTTTTTGGTGTCATTTGAGATCTCATTACTGATATGCTCTCTTTCTGAAACATTGCATAGCTATTTCAAATTTTTCTTGTGTGTATGTGTGGTTTTTCTTTTTGCATATTTTGCTTGCCAGATTTTTTATGTGGACTCATATGTTGAAACAAATTTTGTTGTATGCTGGTAGGGTCATTACACCAATAATAAATACACTCACTGGTTCAATTTCATTTCTTTAACATTAGTCCATCAGGTAGTTATTTAACCATCCAACTAATCAATTGCTTGCTTGATCAGTGGGTTAAATGATCTATCAGTTGTTTGTCAAAGTCTTTTTGGTATCATTGATGATCTCATCACCGACATGCTCTCTTTCTGAAACTTTGAGTCGTTATTTTTTTTTTTGTTTTTTTTTGTATATTTGGCTTGCCAGATTCTTGATGTGGACTCGAGTGTTGAAATAAATTTTGTTGTATGTTGGATTGTAACACCAATAATAAACACACACACACTGGTTCGATTTCACATCTTTATTATTAGTCAATTGATCAATCGGTTAAACGATCTATCAGTTTTTTGTCAAAGTCTTTTTGGTGTCATTCATGATATCATGCTTTCTCTCTCTCTCTCTCTCTCTCTCTCTCTCTCTCTCTCTCTCTCTCTCTCTCTCTCTCTCTCTCTATCTCTCTCTCTCTCTCTCTCTCTCTCTACCAGATCTTTCTCTCTCTCTTCCATGCACTAAATTTGTCTGTCTTCTAGTTAATCCCAATGTTCATGTTGTACTTGAAAAGGGGATGAAGAGACAAAAGGAAAGTGTGTGTATATGTGTGAGTGTGTGTGTTTGTATGTGTGTGGCTAGCATTTGCTACAAACAGGCAAAATGATGCCTTATTGAGTAGCATACCCCAATAGTAATTTTTGGTGATAGGTAGCAACAATTAATTGTTTAGTGAGCATTTTCATAACCTCATAATCAATAATTAAAGCTGGTTGATAATAACTCCAATAAGAAGAATCTCTTTATTACTGAATAAAAACTTCCTCGAGTAGTTTCTGTCACTGGTGGCTTTGCAGTCAATAACATGTTTACAGATCACCAGATTTACACATTTAACATCTTCAGATCATTTCATAAAGAATGAAAATATTTCATACCACTAGGTTTTAGGTACTTTCAAATAGAGCTACAGGAGACAGAGAGCACCTTTGAAGCTTGTCATTATTGAACTGTATAGATCTTGTATAAAATGAATAATAAACAGATTATCATGTTCCGCTGAAACAGTTTGATCTTCCAGTCTGATACAGGTCTTCAAACACGTCTACACTTTAAAATTGTTTGAAAGTTTTATGAATGACGATGACATGGCTAGGAGGATTTAGATTTATTTCTTGTTTTCACATACTGAAGATTTCTACGATTGATTTGTTATATTGTGACATTTTTGGTACAACGAATGTTCTCTCATCTTTTGATAATGACATTATAAAACAATAAGATATACACAAAAGAGTTGCAAAAATAGCATTAAATGTATATAAAAACAAAACTGTGACAAAATAAAAGATTTTATATATCATTTAGATGCGAAGGAGACTAGATGAAATGCTTACAATATTTGTAGTTTTGGGGGAGTTTTTTACATTCTGCGTTCACATCACACTGCAGCTAACTTTGCCTTTCGTCTTTGTGGTGTCGATAAAATACAGTACCAATCAAGTCCTGGGACTAATTTAACCAACTGTTGGCACTCCGTCACTTACGGCATCGAGGGTTTCAGTTGATCCGATCAACAGAACAGCCAGCTCGTGAAATTAACGTGCAAGTGGCTGAGCACTCCACAGACACGTGTACCCTTAACGTAGTTCTCGGGGATATTCAGCATGACACAGTGTGACAAGGCTGACCCTTTGAATTACAGGCACAACAGAAACAGGAAGTAAGAGTGAGAGAAAGTTGTGGTGAAAGAGTACAGCAGGGTTCGCCACCATCCCCTGCCGGAGCCTCGTGGAGCTTTTAGGTGTTTTCGCTCAATAAACACTCACAACGCCCGGTCTGGGAATCAAAACCGCGATCCTATGACCGTGAGTCCGCTGCCCTAACCACTGGGCCATTGCGCCTCCACTAACCAACTGTACTACTCTGAGAACATACAATAGGTTACCATGGTATAGTTGAATGCTTATCCATTACTGATCCAATTGGACAGTTCTGCTGGTAGATGAAGTGACTTGCTATGTTATTGTCAGTATACATACACATGAGCATTCACACACACATACTGTCATCGACTCACACATATCTCTCTAAAAGCAGACCTACACTATAAAAGTAACTTCTGAAGGTGCTGCATGATTCTAAACTTCATGGGTACTCTCATGTGTGTATATGTATGTTGGTGAAAAAGTTAAACAACTCTATGAAAACTAAAAGCCTAGTTCTCTTTTAATGAAGTATCCTATGACATTTGTCCACTTGCACCAACTTACAGATATTTTCTTGTTATTCTTGCCACTCAGTCTGACGGAGGGTTCTTTGTAAAACATTAATCTTCCTCCTCACAGAACAGCATTTGTTCCATTATTTGAATGTTTGCCAACACAAATCTTCATTAGTTCCCTTGAATTCTACGGTTTGTGTATAACTGGGTGAATTGGCAGAATTGATAGAACATTAAATAGAATCCAGTATTTTGTTTTGGTTTTCTATGCTCTCAGTTCAAATCCCTCCAAGGCCAACTTTGGTTTTTCAGTTGATAAAGTGTCAGTAAAAATCTCAATGCCTTTCCCTCTCTCTCTCTTTTTTGTTCTTTCTCTCTTCTCACATACATACATCACACTCTCTGCATTGACTGTAATTCAAAGGTCCAGACTTGCTATTGTCTGTCTTGCACTGATTCAGCCTGAGAACTGCATTAAGGGCATGTGAGTGTGTGAAATGCTCAAATTCAGTTGCTTCAACAACTGAATGGTCATCATCGAGAATGACAGAGAACCCACTTCTGGAAATATGTCTGTTTCTGTTATATTTGAAGATTAATTTTCAAACTGTATGTGACTATGTGGTAAGTAGGTTACTTACCAACCACATGGTTCCAGGTTCAGTCCAGCTGTGTGGCACCTTGGCAAAGTGTCTTCTACTATAGGCTCAGGCTATAGTGGATTTGGTAGAGGGAAACTGAAAGAAGCCCATCGTATATATGTGTGTGTGTGTGTGTGTGTGTGTGTGTGTGTGTGTGTAGATATGTATGTATATTGCTTAAGCATTGCGAGACCACTGCATCTTATAGCAGAAACAATTGTAAGCTAATGAAGCTCATAAGATAATCCTTTATTCCTTTGTCATCTCTCTTCCTTATATATATATATATATATATATATATATATATATATATATATATAT
>NC_068990.1:77857115-77857999 GCF_001194135.2 Octopus bimaculoides
TATATATATATATATATATATATATATATATACACACACACACACACAAACAAGGTAAATTTGTTGTAATTTTAAGGTGAAGCTGGTGTGAAAGGGTGAAGAATAATTACAGGAACAACAATAAATGATGATAATGATGATGATGATCATCATCATCATCATTATTCATAATCAATGTTAAATATGTAAAATTTACTAACGCTTCAACTTGATAGACTTAAGAAGAATTGAAAGAGAGCCAAAAAGACACAAAGGGAATACGGGAAGCAGAAAAGAAAGAATGAAGATGCATATTAATAATAGATATGGACAGAAGCAATATGAAAGGAAAGATGAAAAGGAGCAGGAGAAGATGAAAAGTGAGAGTAAGAGCATATACAGGAAACAATGTGGGAGTTAGAAAGATAGACAAACAGACAGACAAGCAAACAGACAAGCAGACAGACAGGCAGATGTTGAAACATTTACAGAGAAGGGGAAACTGGTTGGTGGTTGGTGTGATATTTGACAAGGAAGAAGATAAAACTGGATGGAAGAAGATTTGTTGAAAGAGAAAATGATGGTACATGTCTCCAAAACAGAGACAAATACATCATTCCCAAGTAGTTTGCTTAAATAATTGTGGAGGACTTTTCCACATGGAGCCAGAAACCATTGGTTGCCTTGTTAATCCACAAGCTAAAAAAAAAAAATTCCATGACCGAATTTGAACTCAGAACATAAAAATAGACAAAATGGGGCTAAGCATTTTACTTAGCATGCTAATAATTCTTCCCCCTTGCCACTTTAACACTCCACAATATGACTACCCTACACTTCAATACTTCACAGTATGTCAACAAATTCCACTGTATATATATATATATATATATATATATATATAT
>NC_068990.1:77858527-77859643 GCF_001194135.2 Octopus bimaculoides
ACATATATATAAAAATGGAACAAAAACGCAATGGAGGACATTAAAACATTCGGACAGATAGATGATACTAACGCGGACAAGAGAAACAACAATTAGAAGGACAAGCGAAAAATGACGGGCCATTGGTGGTTTTCTTTCCTCAGTCAAGTTCCTGAAGTCATGCCCATTTCAAGCAGTTACACTTGAGATGGTTCCATCTGGTTGCCCCCAAAAATGTCTTAGCTAAGAGAATTAGACCCCTTTGTAAGAAAGCTAGTGAATGTGTACGGCAACAAAGACAAAAAAAACAAACAAACAAAAATTGGAGAAAATGGTGCACAATTACGAATACAAACAACAAGAAATAACAACAGGTGTCTTTCAACTGAAAACGAATCAAATTGAGCTGACATGTATAAAGTGAAAGGCTAAAGGCAGGGACAAAGAGACCGATAGAATAAGTCCTAGGCTTTACAAAGAATAAGTCCTGGGGTCAAATTGTTCAACTAAAGGCTCTGCTCCAGCATGGCTGCAGTCAACTGACTAAGACAAACAAAAGAATAAAAGAACATTATTGCTATTATGCAAAAGTATTGTAAGTCCACAATGTTGCTTTTTCAGAAAACGAAAAAATAATTTCACCATTCCATAGCAAAACTTTTGTATTATTTTTGATATCTTGGTATCTGAAGCAGCTGGAGATACAATAGTTTGACCAAAAGAATCAGCTGTTGCAAGTAAAAATAAATATTGTAAAAAACTCAGTTGTCCAAATTTGGACTTAAGACAGTTTAACATAATAGCAACGATATATATACTTATATATATATATATGTATATACAAGAATAAGGGCAGAGAATCGTCAATTAATAATAGAATTAATAATTAACAATTTTGCCAAGTAGTTCAGTATGAAAAAAACCTTTATCGGTAGAACTATTTATCATCATAAATATACAGGGATTAGCAATTGAGTTGCTTCTCCAACATACTGAAAATTCAGAAATAGCAGTCAAAGAACTACTGATTCCAAACTACAAATTTTTCTCTAAAGCGGATGGCGATATTTATGGCACACATAGAACAAAAACCGGAGGGAAAAGCGTAAACAAACCATGAAACGATTCGTATCCAAT
>NC_068990.1:77860373-77862140 GCF_001194135.2 Octopus bimaculoides
TATAGATAGATAGATAGATACATACATACATACATACATACACTACCCTGTCATTCCACTATACTGTATCACATCACCCTTCACAATATATCAACATTCCTCCCCCCAAAAACCACATCAATACTCCAGCATATCAACATCAAGATTCCATCATGTTGGCCGCATCACATACAACTACACCACATCACAGCTCACCATCACTGCACCAAACTCCACAACATCACTTCCCACAGCCCATGACATCATATCCCACTACACAGTTTTTTTTTCACCATTATCCAGTAATTCCATCATCATTTCCGAAACAAACAAACAAAAATAAAAACATAAAGATATACATGCGACGGTGTTGCAGCTACATGAAATGAAAGATTGTTATGTGTACAGAAGAGATTCTTCGTCTAGACTCAGACACTAAATCTATAACTAAGTGAACCGAGAAAATGCTGTTATTTATCTATGATGATGAAGTAGAGTGGGAGAGGGGGGGAGCTAGCGCTGGAGACAGAAGATTATGGTTGCAGTACATATGGTAGTTGTAGTGTTTTTTTTTATAAACGATACATGGCCACATTGAGCACTTGTAAGTATATATATATGACGGGCTTCTTTTAGGTTCCATCAACCACATCCTCTCAATGCTTTGGTCAGCCCAAGGCTATAGTAGAAGACACTTGCCCAAGGTACCATGTAGTAGGACTGAACTCAGAACTATGTGGTTGGGGACCAAACTTCTTACCACACAGCCACATATAATTCTACATTGTAAACAATTAAGAATTGCAATGTTTCTTAGAATGAAGAAAGGGGGTGGGTGGGTGGATGAGTGGATAGCAAGTGATAGAAAGAATATTTATAATAAAGAAGAAAGATATTAATTAATTAAATAAAATAATGAGAATTGGACTGAAGACACTGATTCTGATTCTAATGATGATGATTAAGATGATAATGATTATGATGATGATGATGATGATGATGATGATGATGATGATGGTGATGGTGATCATGATCATGTTGTTGATGATAATATTGGTGGTGGTGGTGGTGGTGGTGGTGGTGGCCAGGTGGAGGATAATAAGGAAGTTAATGATGACGTGGTGATGGTAGAGGTGATGGTGACGGCAGTGATACTAACGATGATCAGTTAGAATATATTGGTCATAATGAAGATGGTGAGGATAATGGTGGTGCTGGTGGTGGTGATGATGATGACAACGATGATGATGATGATGGTGGTGGTGACATTGACAGCAGCAACAACAAGACGACTATGACAACAGTAATGATGGCAATTATTGTATTGTTATAAATATTCAAACAGACATAAAAAAAATGGAATAATAAGTACTGGAGTCAGTTCTTTTGACTAAAATTCCTCAAGGTGATGTCCCAGCATGGCCATAATCAAATGACCGAAACAAGTAAAAGATAAAAAGATACAAGACAATAGTGTATGGTAGCAGTTCTTAACATGGTGGTAGTGCTTCTTTGAGTATGTGACTTTAAAGCAGTGACCCCTGGGGTTCATATAAGAATTTTGGGGAGTCCACTGTAGTATTTTAGAGCAGAGGTTTTCAAACTTTTTGACTTGCGGACCCCTTTATATTTCAGGCTTTACCTTAGGGACCCCCTTATAAACGCTTATGAAATTTATACATAAATATTTGCGTAAAATAACATATATTTTTACATTTATTTATTTAACAGTATTTAACAAAATAGGTTTATTGTCAATTAAAAGATTTCGATTAAAAAACATATATA
>NC_068990.1:77862508-77865673 GCF_001194135.2 Octopus bimaculoides
CAGTGAGAGTTAGCAGTGACCTTTATGAGGGTACAGTGAGAGTTAGCAGTGACCTTTATGAGGGTGCAGTGAGAGTTAGCAGTGACCTTTATGAGGTAGTTGTGCCAAGTGACATTGCTGTGTTTATTTTGCAAGTTATGAAATTTGTGTTTTTGCAATCATGTGTACACTGCAGTCTGTGATTTTGACATGGACAGGAAGTTGGAACAAAGAACCTACATCAAATGACAATGTTACTACACTTTTTAACCCCAGGTGGATACCTCCTCCAGCCGGTTAATGACACAATATCTGTGTCCGATATATTGCAAACAAGGGAGTGGACAACTCCCATCAAGCAGTGACAGGACCAGTAGACCAGTTGGTTTCAGGGTCTCATGCTTCCTCAGTACTGGTACACCTATCTGCTGGAAATGGCAGTCGTTCATCCCAGTTTACTCTTTTACTTGTTTCAGTCATTTGACTGCGGCCATGCTAGAGCACTGCCTTTATAGTCGAGCAAATCAACCCCAGGGCTTATTCTTTGTAAGACTAGTACTTATTCTATCGGTCTCTTTTGCTGAACCTCTAAGTTACGGGGACGTAAACACACCAGCATCGGTTGTCAAGCAATGCTGAGGGGGTGGGGGAACAAACAGACACACAAACACACACATGCATATATATATATATATATACATATATACGACGGTCTTCTTCCAGTTTCCGTCTACCAAATCCACTCACAAGGCTTCGGTCGGCCAGAGGCCATAGTAGAAGACACTTGCCCAAGGTGCCATGCAGTGGGACTGAACCCGGGACCATGTGGTTGGTAAGCAAGCTACTTACCACACAGCCACATATATATAAATAAATAAGTGACACACAACTGCTGATCTTGCAACAAGCAAAGTTGCTAGTTCTAAAATCTCCATAAGCGACACAAGTAGTAACTCTACAGAAAAGCAATGGTTGTCACCACCCCGACATGGTTGTTCTACATAGAACATTTGTTACTAATGTTTTTAACCCTAGGAGGACACCTCCTCCAGCTGGTTATTGACACAATATCTGTTTCTTCTTATTTTTTAAATTTTTATTTTGTAAGCACATAGATGTGGCTTACCAAACTCCCATTGATCTAAAGCCAGCAGTCCATCCAGCACCCTAGAATTTCAGGCTGTTGAGACTCTACAAAGAAAGGAAAGAAACAAAAAAATCAATAGATATTCAGATATGAAAATATGGTTTTTCAGTTTGTATACAGCTATTTCCACTGTCTACTGTTGGATATGTCTCAACTTAAATCATTAGAATCAAACATATATAACATATTTGTAACACAATTTAAAGCATTTGTTCCAGCTCCCTTTCCTTTCACTTTCCACACAGAGAACGTCTTTTATTTTTACACCAAATTTTGGCATATTTACAAAAATGTAGTTTTATTTCCGAGAATTACAAATGCTTTACCATTTTTATTTTGTTTTCCCCCATTCTTCTTTAAAATTTTTATTTATAGTCTTTACCTTTTCACTTTTAATCATCTTAATTGGCTAATAAAGACATCATCATCATCATCATCATCATCATCATCATCATCATCATCATCGTTAAGGCAGTGAGCTGGCAGAATCATTAAAGAGCTGGGCAAACTACTTAGTAGCAGTTATTCTGTCCTCTTTACGTTCTGAGTTCAAATGTCACTGAAGTTGGCTTTGTCTTTTATCCTTTCAGTGGGGTCGATGAAATAGTACTGGGGTAGATGTAATCAACTAGCCTCCTACCCCCAAATTTCTAACCTTGTGCAAAAATTAGGAAGAAATATTATTTTCATTATTGTTATTTTAAGTTCTGGGTTCAAATTCCACCAAAGTCAACTTTGCCTTTCAACCTTTTGCGGTCAATGAAACAAATACCACTCAAGCACTGGGGTCAATGTAATTTCAGCCCCATAGTAGAAAGAATTATTATCAGGCCATTCGACATTAGGATGGTTGCAGTCTCCTCGAAGAAGTATGTGAAGAATGGCATTTCAGTCGATTAATATTTCTTCCATCTAAGACAGCAAGCTGGCAGAATCGTTAGCACACTGGATGAAACGCTTAGTGGCATTTCACCCATCACTATGTTCTGAGTTCAAATTCCGCCAAGGTCGACTTTGGCTTTCATCCTTTCAGGGTTGATAAAATAAGGAACCAGTTCAGTACTGGGGTCAAAGTAATCGTCTTACCCCTTCCCCCATAATTTCTGGCCTTGTGCCAAAATTATTAAGCATTATTATTATTATTATTACTATTATTATTATTATTATTATTATGCAGTGGAGTCATTTGAATGTCAGACAAAATACCTTGCAGTACTTGTTCTAGTTCTTTAGTTCTGAGTTCAAACATTGTCTTCTAATTCTTTCAAAGGTCAAGTACTCTGATTAGTACAATTGACTTTACCTCACCCCAGAAATTTCTGATCCTGTACATCATCATCATTTAATGTTCATTTTCCATACTGGCATGGGTGGATTGTTTAACAGGGACTGGCAAGCTGGAAGGTTGCACCAGGCTCCAGTTGTCTGTTTTGGCATGGTGTCTATAGTTAGATGCCCTTCCTAATGCCAACCATTTTACTGAGTGTACAGAGTGCTTTTTCATGGTGCAGCACAAGTGCTTTTTACATGGTGCCAGCATGGGTTCCTTTTAAGTGGTGCCTATGTAAGAAATAGCTATTCAGGTGGTGGTGGTGGTGGTGGTTTTGCAAAATCATTAGAGTGGCAAAAAGTCTTGCAGGATTTGTCCTGGCTCTTTAAATTCTGAGTTCAAATCTCAAAGCAGTCAACTTTGCTTTTCATCCTACCAAAGTTGATAGTACTGGCTAATCCTTCCCACTCCCATCAAATTTCAGGCCTTGAGCCCCTGCTAGAAACAGTTTATGGCAATCAATTTGCAGAATCATTTGAGTATCAGAGAAAAAATGCCTTGCATATTATTTCTCCCAGTCTGCACATCTGGGTTCAAGTCCTGTCAAAGTTAGATTTGCCTTTCATTCTTTCAGATAAAATATAATGCCTGTTTTCTACTGAGATTGATGGTATCCATTAATGACCTCATCTCAAAACTATTATTATTATTATTATTATTATTATTATTATTATTATTATTATCATTATTCAGTAGTTTTATTTTTATA
>NC_068990.1:77865708-77866826 GCF_001194135.2 Octopus bimaculoides
TTATTATTATTATTATTATTATTATTATTATTATTATTATTATTATCATTATTATTCAGTAGTTTTATTTTTATAACGTGCTTTCACTTCACTACCAAGCGCAGCTCTGTGTGCCTTGGGTATGTGCTGTGGTTTGCTGTGATGCTCTTATGATTACTGTATTGAAAGTGTTTTGCGTAGGATGTGTGCAGTGCCCAGTAGTGCAATTTTCTGTATGTTATATATATTTGTATGTCCTGGTGATTTTGTTATGCATTTGTCTGGATATTTTTTTATTATACCTAAGGCGCCTACTATGATAGGAATTGTATCTATTTTTAGATTCCACATTCAAGTTACCTCTATTTCCAGCTCTTTGTAGTTTGAAAGTTTCTCCATTTCTCTTAGAGAAACGGTGTCATCTGCTAGTATTGATACATCAATTAGAAAACATTTTTTTCTTCATGATCTTTGACAACTATATCTGGCTTATTGGCCTTAAATTCTCTATCTGTGTATATCCCAGAGTATGGTTGCTTTCTCATTTTCTGTGACCTTTTCTGGCGTGTGCCTATACCATCTTTTAACTGTTGTTATTCCATAGTGTTGGCATAGCTTCCAGTGTATGTAGGTCCCAGCTCTGTCATATCTGTGAATACATTCCTTCTTAGCCAGGACCGGGCAGCCAGAGATATTATTATTATTATTATTATTATTATTTTCAAAAGCAGGCTTTTCCATAGATTGAATCAAACCAACTAGAAGACTCATCATTGTAAAACCAAAAGAGAGCCAGGTCATTTAGCTGCTATTCCTACGTTGTCAATTGATCACTTTCTTGTTATGTCAGCTCTAAGTAGGTACAACAGCGTGGTGTAGGGCACCACTGCAAGTGTTGGGTAGGAATGGACAAGTGATGTATTGGCTTGCAGTGAACACAAGCTGCCTAACCTGGGGCAGATTTGTCTGTGTATATGTGTATGCGTATGTGCATGTAGGGGTGGGGTTGATTGAGTGTGTCTGTGAAGATGTAAGAAAATACTTATAAAATTGTAGTTAATAGTCATTCATGGAACACAACACACACACACACACACACACACACACACACACACACACACACACACACACACACAAAA
>NC_068990.1:77870003-77870875 GCF_001194135.2 Octopus bimaculoides
CCATTAAGAAGTGGAGAAGCAGAGCACTGGGAGCGGAAGGTGGTTGGAGCTTTAGTGAGTGATGCACCTAATGTCAGAATAGTTATCTTTTATCTTGTTCTACTTGTTTCAGTCATTAGACTGTGACCATGCTGGAGCACCACCTTGAGGAACTTTTAGTCAAATGAATCAACCCCAGTAATTTTTTTTTTTTTTTAAGACTGTTACATACTTTATCAGTACCTTTTGCCAAACTGCTAAGTTACAAAGGCATAAACTCACCAACAACGAAAGTCAGGCAGTAGGCAGGGACAAACATAGACATAAAGACACACACACTCACACATACAGACACACACACACACACACACACTCACACATACACACACACATACACACACGTGTGCTCCTTTCAGTTTCTGTCAACCAAAACCAATCAGAAGGCTTTGGTTGGCCTGAGGCTATAGCAGAAGACACTTGCCTAAGGTGTCACACAGTGGGACTGCATCTGGAACAATGTGGTTGGAAAGCAAATCAACTTACCACATAGCCATGTCTGCGCCTATTTATTCAGAATAGCTATAAAAGACGCATGTTAAAACTTTACCTTAAGTAGGTGCAAGCATAGCTGTGTAACAAGAAGTTTGCTTCCCAGCCATCTAGCTCTGAGTTCAGTCCTACTGCATGGCACCTTGAGCAAGTGTTGTGATTGGATTTGATAGATATATAAATATGTATATATATATATGTGCATATATATATATACATATACATATATATATATGCATGTGTGTGTGTGTGTGCATATATACATATATATATATACATACATACATCTATACATACATATATATATATATATATATATATATATATATATATATATATATATA
>NC_068990.1:77871540-77874006 GCF_001194135.2 Octopus bimaculoides
TATATATATATATATATATATATATATATATATATATATATATATATATGTATGCATATGTGGGCACAGGATGTCATGAAATGTGTACAACAAAAAAATACGAAGTATAAGTACATGGAATATGAACTATTTTTTTGACAACAAAAGACACAAATGGAAAACAAGACAAACAACACAAATAAAATATATATGTATGTATGTGTGTATATATGTGTATGTACATATATGTATATATATATGTGTGTGTGAGTTTATCTCTCTCTCTCTCTCTCTCTCTCTCTATATATATATATATATATATATATATATATATATATATATACACACACACACACACATGCATATATGATTATATGTAGATATACATGCTTGCATATTTGAATACTTGCATGCACACACACAAACACACACATACACTCACATGCACACACATTCACACACACATACACACACATATATTGGTGTATTGATGAGACTATCGGATGTCGTTGCACATCACTAGTTCTAATGCGGTTTGTCGCATTGTTTTAGCTTTCAAATGATGCTACCCCACTGGGCTGCTGGACAGGCCAACACTCACCCTAATCAGAAAGCTAGTCTACCAAAGGGTTATTCATTTACAATTGAATAGAGTGGAGCAATTAAAATGAAGTGTTTTGCTCCAGAGTACAATGCTTAATGATCTTATGATACACTAACCACTAGACTGCATACCTTCATATATATATATATATATATATATATATATATATATATATATATATATATATAATGTGTGTGTGTGTGTGTATTTTATAGATATATATACACACACACACACATAGGGTGTGATGAGTATATTATCCCCATTTTATGTTTGTAATTTCACGCATGTGCATTGCTTGTTTTTTATTTTGTCCCCTACACAGTATAGAAGAGTCAGTTGAGCACACTCTGTGAGAGAAACAGCAATATGACACAATTCATTCTGCCAGAAATTTGGAAACAACATGCTGTACTGCTTGGCATTCATGTTTGAAGCTCCAATAAGAAAATTTCAGAGTGTTTGGGTGTCAATCTGATGACAGTGCAATCTGAGGACATGTATTGAGAGTGATTACTAGCGATGGTGACGTTATGCTGTCATTCATCTTCCCACACAGCCTCACACTCAACACAGAGGCCTACATCAAGTGCTTGGAGGAGGTCTGTGCTGCCCTGGGTCAAGAAAGTGGCTGCTGGAAGACCCTATGTCTGGCAACAGGACTCTGCACCACGTCACACAAGCAGGAGAACCTAATCTCGAGTGTCAGACAATTTCTGTGACCACCTCACTCCTAACATCTGGCCACCTAAACCCCAGATTGCAAACCCCTTGATTATTATGTGTAGGGTGCAGTTGAGTAAGAGACCAGCAAAATACCTTGTAACACCAAAGATGAAACGAAGGCAAGGATTATGGCAGCATTCACCAACATAAACAAGGAGACCTGGAGGCCATGGTTAAAGCCAATGGCGATTTTATTGAATAAATTTACTTTAGATACAGTTTATTCACCACACCCTGTATATATATATATATTCACCGCACCCTGTATATATATATATATATATATATATATATATAATAACATAAATAATATATAAATATATGCATATATCCATACATATATGTACATACCTACATCTATATGTATACATACATGCATATATGGGTACAGGACATCACAAAAAACATTAAACACAATGAGAAACGAAAACATAAAGACGAAGACATATATAAAATTATCATCATCATCATCAACATCTGACGTCCATTGTCCATTCTGGCATGGGCTGGATAGTTTGACCAGGGCTGGCAAGCTGAGAGAAAACTCCAGACTCCTGTCTGATTTGGCATGATTTCTATGGTTGGATGCCCTCCCTAACACCAGCCACTTCGAGATTGTAATGATTGTCAGTTGCATGACACCTGTATCTGCCATGACTATGATTTCATTTGGCTTGATAGATTTTATTCACAAACATGGCTTGTTGCCGAAGGTCATTTGTTATTATAAATATATGTGTGTATCATATATTGTCAGTTACAACTATGTAGGTTCCTGTTGATCTGATCAATGAAACAGCCTGCTCATGAAATTAATGTGCAAGTGGCTGAGCACTCTACAAACATGGGTACCCTTAATGTAGTTCTGAGGGAGATTCAGCATGACCCTGACTGTGACAGGGCTAGCCCTTTGAAATACAGGCACTACTCATTTTTACCAGCTGAGAGGACTGGAGCAATGCGAAATAAAGTGTCTTGCTCAAGGACACAAGGCATTGCTTGGAATTGAACTCATGACTTATGATGATGAACCAAATACCCTAACCACTGAGCCACATGCCTTCATATATATATATATGTGTGCATATGTGTATATATATATGTGTGTGTTTGTGTGTGTATATCTATCCATATATATATATATATATATATATATA
>NC_068990.1:77874772-77875198 GCF_001194135.2 Octopus bimaculoides
TATATATATATATATATATATATATGCTAGCTGCATTAGTTAGCCATACTTCAGGAGAAACATAAAAACAAAGATATGTGTGAATGAGGAGTTAGTCACGTGAGCACTTAGGTAAATGATCCAGAGTCACATGACTGATTCCATTAGAAGGTTAACACTTTTTTTGGTGAGGGGTAGAGTGGTGTGGGAGGTTGAAGCATTTCGTTTCTCCATTTCGTTTTCCTTTTAATGGTTTTCTTTCTTTTTCGTTTTCTTTTTTTTCTTTTTTTGTTTGTTTTTCATATCTGTATATTTGGTGGGAATCATATAAGTGGGGTTGAGTTATAAATATATGTATGCAGCATATGTATTTGGATTTCGCAGGTTGTGTGTGTGTGTGTGTGTGTGTGTGTGTGTGTGTGTGTGTGTGTGTGTGTGTGTGTGTGT
>NC_068990.1:77875413-77879796 GCF_001194135.2 Octopus bimaculoides
TATATATATATATATATATATATATATGTACACTAATACATGTATATATATATATATATATATATTTGAAAAAATGAATAGGAATGGTTTTTCCAACAATTTTGCCACTCTAATAATTAGATGTTTATAGATCATTTGGTGTTTGCACATGTGTGTGTGTGTGTACCTATATACATACATATACATATGTATACATGTGCTTGTGTGTGTATGTGTGTGTCTCTGTCTGTCTGTCTGTTCTTATATATGTATATTTATGTATATATATGTATGTATGTATTAACAAGGTTTAGAACTTCCTACAGTCTGTCATCAGCAAGAGAATATTTGTAAACAAGTTTCTCAGGAATACAGTTCTAAGTTTTAATGTGGAAAATAAGTAAATTTTTTCAGTAACAGTTCTATTTACCTAGCATCGGGAACATAGCTTATCAAAAGATTCTGACATAAAATTAAGAATTCCAGTACATTACATTATCAAGGTGGTCTATAATGTTGTTGGGACAGCCTCAGTTGAAGTTGCTACTCTGGTGCAACTATTACTCAAAATTATACACCTCATGCTATATATATATATATAATATGTCTTCAATCTGACTTAGTCTTTGTTACTGAGTATGTGTTAATAGATTATAAACTAAATTACAACTATATTATATCATAACACTACAGGAATAGAATTATCATTAAGAAAATAGCCATCTTTAGTGGATAGTGCATAACATTCACCTCACATGCCCCTCCTTGTGAGTAAAATTAGGTAGATAATAACTGTGTAGAAGTCTCACAGTGGAACTGTTCCTACACTTGGACAGTTGACTTAATCTGTTATCCTTTTTATCGTTTCTTGGCTTTTGTGGGGATACCTTTAGGAGCACCCACATGCTGCATAAATTTTGACTAGGTTTCCTGTTTTTACAACCCCTTCTTTCGCCATTAATCTTTGACAACAAACAAAGTTAGTGCTGCTGCACTTCGTCCATCTCTTACTAAACAGAATAAAGAAAATGGTAATTTTAGAAGTCATTGTTGTTCTTGACTCATTCTATTTAGCTAACAAACGAATTACATATCCTACTTTACAAGTGAGTATTTTAAGAGTAAGAAGGTCATTCAACCATGAAAATAACTGATGCAACAATATCTAAATACATAAATTTGTAGAAAAAGCCAATAAATCTCAACTGAGCTAGCATATGGAAAGTAAGATGTACAATGTAAGATGTACAAACCAATAGGCAAAAACGCATGTACCATTTACACTAAATACTATATCAAATCGTATGCCAAATCCTGTAGTATTTCACATGGAATTTTTAATCTTCCAATACTGCTTTGGTATATAAGCTAACTTGCCTTTTTTAGCTCTAAATGTTTGTCTGGAAAACTCAGCTTGGATGACAGAAAATACAGTAGCAGTCATCTTGTATTATAATAGTTTCCATTAACTGTTAATGTATTCACACTAAATATTTCAATTTCAAATTTTTTAAAAAATTACCCTAACTCACATTTATTTTCTATGAATAAAATTTCCAGCCTCTAAGTAAAATGATTAAACTCCATTTTTTATGTTTTTCTTTTTAAATGAAATTTAAATCATATTCTGAAATATTTTTTGAAAATTAAATTTTAACATTCACATTCTTTTACATTTTCTTTTTATTGGCTGACTATAAAATATTATCAAATTTAAAAGTCCTTATGAAAAATTTGAATATTATTGTTCAGAAAAGACACATTTTCCTTGGCTTAAGAATTAAATATCTTTCAAAGTTTTAAAACCATATCTTTATTACCTACTTTTTTTCATCGCATATACAAAAAATTTAAGCTTTATCAAGTAGCCTTTATGTAGTTAATTGTTCAACTTGATAGAGATAGCAGCCAAATCTTCCCTCAGATTTTACTCTACCAGGAAGCACACACTAAAGAAAGTAGTATTACATTATGTTGAAAAACAGATAAAAATGGAAGTCTTAGAAATGTCCATAATCATAGACCTGATTGTTTAGAGCTGGCAAAGGGATAGGCAAGTCATAAGATATGTTTGGATATGTTTAATATTCATGAGGACTCAAAATTTTTTATATATCTATTTTTATACATTTCAATTTTTATATATTTCAATTTTTGATTAAAAATTGAAATATATAAAAATTCAAACATAAGGATACATAACAACAACAGTCTAGGTTCTCTATTCTTTGGCTCTAAAATATTCCATTGAAATGATATATTCTTACAGAGGTGTATGTGTATTTGAGGCAAGTTCATTGTATTCTTTTTGCCAGTATAAACCAACACCATTCTCTCTTTGGAGACTGGTAATGTATACATACATATATGTCAACACACGGAGTAGATAAAACAGGGGACAACTGATGAAGGGATTGTTCTTTATGTTGCCTGTCTCGTTTCTCTATTTGTTTCTTTCATTGTTCAAAAAAAGTTCGTTTTCCATGTATTTGTTTTTCCTGTTCTCGTTTTTCAACTTGTTCACGTTTTTTTGACATCTTGTACCCATATATGCATGTGTATATACATATATATGTAGATATGTACATATATGTATGTATATATGCATAGCAACGGGCAAAATACCGCTAAGCATTTTGGGCAAAATGCTTAGCTGTATTTCGCCCGTCGCTAAGTTCTGAGTTTAAATTCCGGCGAAGTCAACTTTGCCTTCCTTCCTTTCAGGGTCGATAAATTAAGTACCAGTTGAGTACTAGGGTCAATATAATCGATTATCCCCCTCACACAAATTTTAGGCTTTGTACCTCTAATAGAAAGGATTATTTATATCATATATATATATATATATATATATATAGTTAGATACCTATCTCTCCACATTGAAGACGGAGGCCAGATTTACCTAATGTTTATATGCTTCCCCTACTGGCTGCATATCCTTGACGTTTTTGCAAACTACATCTGCCAACATCATGAAGTGATTCTGAGCCTCCAGAAACAACTCTCGGACTTGTAACAACATACCTTCTCCCCTTAATTATCTGCTTATCCGTACTCTGTTGAAGTCTGCTCTGTTAATATATACATATACAGCCGCATAGCTCCCTACCCTGGTAATATCTGTAAAACTCTTACTGTATCATCAAATATCATAAAACTCATTGAACACAAGACAGTATACACTGATATATCAAACTACTCACTGTTACACACATACATATAACTTATAACTTTATCTACTAACTTAAAATATAGAATTGTGTATTTGCTGTAATTTAGAATTCTATTTTTTTTTTTTTTGTAGCGACAATCACCTCCTTATAGATACCACCCACTTTAATCCTCTAATCAGTGCTGGCTTCAGGTGACATATTTCTAGATAAATCAACATCTTCAAACAGATATATAAGCTTGTATTGATTATCTTTCTCTTGTTTGTACATCAAAATGCATTACACCTGTATACACATTCATTACTATACAAATATATTCATAAACATTTGTATTTTTATATATATGATGCATAATACATAGAAATAAAAGCTATCAAGTGTTATGGCTACTGGCTGCCCCTCTTTTTTTTTTCTTTAATCTGAGCAAAAAGATAAATATTAAAAAAAAAACCCAGCTTAATCACATTTTTTTATAGTAATTTCTGGTGTTTGATATTATGTGTGTATGTGCATATGTAGATATTTGTATGTGTGTATGTATGAGTGATCATGCATATGTCGTAGGGGGGGGGGGTCAGAGTGAGAGTAAAGAGAGAGAAAATATGCAAAGGGGAGAGAGAAAGAGAATGTGAAAGAGAAAGAGAAAAAGAGAAAGTGAGAGAGACATAAATGAGACAAAGAGAGAGTGTGAAAGAAAAGAGGAAAACAGAGGTACATTTAAGGATAAACAGATAGATAGATAGATAGATAGATAGATAGATAGATAGATACAAAGATAGATAGATAGATAGATAGATAGATAGATAGATAGATAGATAGATAGATACAAAGATAGATAGATAGATAGATAGATAGATAGATAGATAGATAGATAGATAGATAGATAGACAGACAGAGACAGACTGATAGATAGACACCAAAAACAATATTAATTAATGAGATTGAACAGTTGGCTGTCTCTCAAAGCATCAAACCACTCTACTTCTAGTGTTAATGATCACACAGCTGGATGTAATCTTTCTGGGGCATTAGAGTATATACTCTCTTCTAACATACAGACACTCACAAACACACACAAACACATACAAGCACAAATGCATGCGTGCACGCACATGCACACACACACGCGGATGGGTAGTTATATAAGTGTGCGCACATGCACACACACACACACACAAACAAGTAGTTTTAGCTTCAGAAGGGACAGAGACAAAATGCAAGAAAGAGAAAA
>NC_068990.1:77880258-77883167 GCF_001194135.2 Octopus bimaculoides
ATATATATATATATATATATATATAGAGAGAGAGAGAGAGAGATTATTAATGTATATATTGATAGAAAGATAGGTAGTTAAATAAATCTAAGGATAGCTGTATGTTTGAGGTGTTTGCTTTGTAACCGAGTTCAACCCTTATATTGAACAATGCTCTACTTGGACCAACTGGATCCTATGAAACCAGTGTTTGTGTACCATCAATTTGACTGATTCATTAAAGAGTTGGATAGATACTGCTTTACTGAATTTGTTCAAACTCATTGTGTTCTGAATTCAGATCTTGTCAAGGCGAAATTTGTTTGTCATCCATTCTTGGTCAAGAAATAGAGTACCAGTCCAGATTGCTAGATTGGCAAAATGCTAAGAGTATTGAAAGAGATACCTTGTGGTATAGCTTTCAACTCTGCATTCTGAATTCAAATCCTGACTGTTTTTAAGAGTATACATGGTATATCATTGGTGATAAAGTAAAATAAGTTTGCTTTATTTTGGAACAAGGAGATAGCTATGTTGAAGATTGATATAATCAGTTGAATTCACTCCAGTACATAAGAGATACATACATGACGACAACGACGATGACAACGGCAAAGATAAGGATACTTCCCAGCATACAAGTCAAATTTTTAAGATCAATATTTACAGCAAAAAAAAAAAAAGGTAGGTCAACTTATACACCAAGATGACTTTGGAAGACCAAAAATTCCATGTGAAATGCAACAGGATTTGAGAAAATAGTGGTGATGTTTGAATGTTTACAGCACATTTTTACATTATATACTACATTAAAATGTTTACCAGAAAATATGGCCTGACAAGGATAAAAATGCCCAAATTCTTATGCAGTCAACCAAGCTGATCACTATGATATTTAAGGCCAAATCATAGAGAGACAAAACAAAATATTATTATGAGACTTTTAATCCAGTGTTCTATTAGTTCTCCCAGTTATTAACCTCATCGTTTCTGAACCAATGAATTGCACTTCTATGCAGTCACTCACCTTGCTCGTATTAGTAACCAAATCTCCCTCAAATCAGACATCAGTAAGTACTGTCTTAAGTCCTAAGACTCATAGGGTTAGGTATTCAGATTCCATTGTGTATAAGGCACTAAGATCATGCAATCTTCCTGAACCAAATGGCTGTCCATTGCAGGTTTATTCATTTCCAGTTGAGTGGACTGAAGTGAAATGAAGTGTCTTGCTCATGAACACAATGCACTACCTAACCTAGGAATCAAATTTACAATTTTGCAGTTGTGAGTGAAGGCACATGGCTCAGTGGTTACATTGTTGGTCACACAATCATGAGGTAGTGAATTTGAATCCCAGACCAGGCTTTGTGATGTTCTTGAGCAAGACACTTTATTTCATGTTGCTCCAGTTCATGCAGCTGAAGAATGAGTAGTGATATCACTGGTGCCAATCTGTATTGGCCTTCACTTCCCCTTAGATAACACCAGTGGTGTGGAGAAGAGAGGCTGCTATGCATGGGTGACTGCTGGTCTTCCATAAACAGCCTTGCCCAGACTTGTGCCTTGGAGGGGAACTTTCTAGGTGCAATCCCATGGTCATTCATGACAGAAGGGGGGGGTCTTTACTCTTTACTCTATGTACATATAATGGCGTGGAGAGAGAAAAGTGGTATACATGAGTGACTGCTGGTCTTCCATAAACAAACTTGCCCAGGCTTGAGCTTTGGAGGGTAACTTTCGAGGTGCAATCCTATGGTTATTCATGACCTAAGGGAGTCTCAAGAGTGCAACAACCAAACCACAAGGCCACGTGCATTCTCTCACACCAAATCAGACATTACTGTTCTTTGAGAAAAAAAAGAAGAACAAAAAATCTGGAAAAAGAGAACACCTTGAATTATGGAGTCCTGATACTTTATGCTTGAAACAAAATAGAATTATCATGGCTAGAATACTTTTGATCATCAGTCTGCTTAATCCTATGGTTGACCCAGGGTTAAACATTGCTACAAACTCCATCTCATTAGTATGGGAAGTAGTTGTTACAATGAACTCTGGGAAATCTTGAAAAACACCTAGTGTTGTTGCATGATGTGAGAAAGAGAAGCTAGAGATATAGGAAGTGGTATAGGCTTCTGAATATTCAGTATTCATCTGGTGTGTTACGCAGAATGAGACAGAAATCTGACACCAATACACCAATGAAACAAAATTATGCATAATAAGCTTGAAGAATGAGTGAGAGAGAGAGAGAGAGAGAGAGAGAGAGAGAGAGAGAGAGAGAGTGAGATAGAGAGAGAGAGAGAGAATAACCAGAATAACAAGGTAGATTAGACTAACGAAGAGATAAAAATGACGTAAGTGTACTCATGAATCAATGAGAGAGAATGACCGAAAAGTTAGAAATAATTGGAAAAGAGCCAGCTTTAGAGACCAGACCAGTTAAATCTATGTTACACTGGTCTTGTCTGGTCCAGGCTGTCGAAATGGCTTAATTCCAGCTTTTTCTATGGTTTTGATCAGTTTTGTTGTGTCGTTGTTATTGTTGCTGTTGTCATTATAATAATAATAATTGTTATTATCATTATTATCATTAGTAGAGATTGAGAGTTTTGATGGCCAGTTGTAGAGTAATACGTTGGTTGTTGTTGTTTTTGTTGTTGTTCAGACTCAGGTCATCTCCAATCAAGCAGATCTGTAATCAAAGATGCTCCCTCCATTGATGGCCAACCTGTCTTCTATCACAAACATCATATCTCTAAGACTTTCATTTCCAAGGTGTTAGGGTGCAATGTCAAAAAGATTTAACCATTTCGGTGAAATTAAGGCATCATCATTGCCTTGTGTGTGTGTGTGTGTGTGTGTGTGTGTGTGTGCATATATATGTATTAATTATGAATATATATATATATATATATACAAGAATATTT
>NC_068990.1:77883780-77885077 GCF_001194135.2 Octopus bimaculoides
TATATAATATATATCATCATCATTATCATAACCATCACCATTGAATGTTAAATGATGATGATGGTGATGATGTATATATATATATATATATATATGCACACACATACGCACACACATACGCACACACATACGCACACATATACATATATGTGTAGTGAGGGAGGTGGTGGGAAGTGATGGTCGTGGTGGTAGGTGTCTTGAAGAGGAATGAAATTGGGCAGAGGGCCCAGTTATTTATACACACACACACACACACACACGCTCGCACACACATTCACATGCAGCACAACCGGAACTGTTTTACCAACTTGGGGTGGGTCTTCTTGTGAACCACATATCACCAGCCCTCTCAATTTTACGTTATCTTTTCCATGGGGGTTCAAGACCCTGAGATCAGCTTTCACCACTTTGTACTATGCTTTGCTTCATCAATGATGTCTCAAAATCCTATGCACATTTAGTGATCAGCACTTTATTATACAATTCCACTCATCCATATGCATCACATGTCCATACCAGCACAGATTTCTGTCTTGCACACCACATCCGATTCCTCTTACGTTCAGGTTTTCACTCAGCATCTTTGTACTATGCCTTTCATGCACATTTATCCAATGAAGCATGCTCACTTTATTTCTTTACAGTCTTCACAAGGCCCATGTCTCACTACCATGCAGCATTGCAGTTCTAAACACATGCCTCATACAATGTGCCTGCTACTCTGTGGGTAAAGATACTTGTTATCAGCAAGAGTAGTTGCTCCCTAAATTTCTTCCAATCCATTCTTACTTTGACAACTATACTTTCAGGACCACTACCTTCTTTTGTTATTACACCTCCTATGTAACAAAATTTATCAATTACTTGCAAGTGAGCCATCCAGGCATTTAAGAGAAATTATTTCTGGTAAATTCCTAGTACATACTGTTCCTGTGCATCTATCACATATGAATCTTACATTCTCAGTTAGTTTAACTGTGAGTCCACTACATTTGTTTATTTCACAGCTGACATTGGGTACAATGTATGAAGCTTAGACCTACTCAATTTTTGCATATCAAACAAGGCCAACTCACAAATGGTTGTAAAAAAACATCACCTTAATATAAGCAAAGGTGTTCATTTCCAGTCTTCTGTAAAAATATTATCTTACTTGAAGCAGGTGAGTGTTGGTGAGAGGAAGGATATTTGGTTTTAGAAAATCAGCCTCAACAAATTCATTTTTGACCCATGCAAGCATAGAAAAGTGGATGTTAAATGATGAGGATAACGATTATGAAATATATATATATATATA
>NC_068990.1:77885087-77885541 GCF_001194135.2 Octopus bimaculoides
TGTTTGTGGAAAGGGTCTACTTTCTTTTGAGCATGTCATTTTGAACATTTACTGTAATTGAGCTTAATCATTTTAATTGAAAAAATTTCATATTTTCCTATTGGCCCTTCGTATTGAATCTAGAAGCTAAGCACTTTATTGTTCCAAACAAAACATAAGCAACTAATAAGAAAATATGTTAAGAAATATGATTGAATTTGAACACAAACATTTCCTCAGCACACACACTTACACGCGTACGCATGCACTCACACAAACACACATATACTTTATATATACACACATGCATATATGGGTACAGGACGTCACCAACAGTGCAAATAACATGAAATACATAAACAAATGAATTAAATACATAAACAACGAGAGAAAAAATGGAAAACAGGACAAGTAAACACAGAGAAAAGACCCTTCATCTATCTACTCCTCATTTCGAGCATTCAATGACAGTACG
>NC_068990.1:77885551-77894880 GCF_001194135.2 Octopus bimaculoides
CAGAGAAAAGACCCTTCATCTATCTACTCCTCATTTCGAGCATTCAATGACAGTATGAGTCTTCAAAGACAGTTGCTCCCATAAATTCTAGAAGAAAATTTAGCATTTATAGAGGGTTAAAGTTGGGAACAAAAAAATGACAGTGGAGACCTACAAGGAAACTGAACAAAAACAAACATGAAGAGTCATTAGATTAGAACAAGAGGAAAATAGTGAATGTGGGGAGAAAAATGAAATTAGAGAAGGATGGAGGAAGCATACTCACGCACACACACTCACACAGACACACACACACATATATATATATATATATATATATATATATATATTACATTGCTTAAAGAGATTTGAGGTTAAGGTAAAAGTAAAGTTACTTTCTCAAGTCATATCAACTCATAAAAGTCAGTTTCCTAATTTCATGGCATATATATTCCCCACCTGGATAGGAAGCTAGTCCATCACAGGATAACTCACTTTTGCCAGCTGAGTGGACTGGAGCAACATGGAATGAGGTGTTTGGACCAGGAATCAAAACCACAATCTGACAATCATGAGTCCAACACCCTAACCACTAAGCCATGCACCTCCACAGAGAGATTTGATGAAAGTATTTGACAATCTGTTTTTTTTTTTTTTATCATATGATTGCTGAAAGACTACTTCATCTTCCTTCTTTTCTTTGTCATCTTTTTGCTGTTGTTGTTGTCGTTGCTATATTGTTGTTGTGTTGTTGTTGTTGTTGTTCTTCTTCATCTTCTTTTTCTTCCTCCTCCTCCTCATCAAATACTTTCCTTCTCTCTCTTCTCCATGTTTATTGCCTACATCTTCTCCAGTCCCTAAAAATAAAATAACAAAAATACAATAATACGCTACAAAAACAAACAGTAAAAAAGTAAAAAATAAAAACTACAACTATTGTAAAAAAAAAAAGAAAAAAAAAAGAAAGTAAACCATTCATCTGATGGATGATTCAGTACCAAGTGAAGCATATCACACAAACAGGTGCCTCCCTGTAAACTCCCTCTAGCATAAACAAATGCAGTACAGAGATTTCCAGATGTTTTCCTTCCACTCACACTCCTTGTTGATTTATTATCATTATTAGGCAGCGAGCTGGCGGAATTGTTAGAACGCTGTAGTAAATGCTTAGCTGTATTTTACCCATTGCTACATTCTGAGTTCAAATCCCATCAAGGTTAACTTAGTCTTTTATCCTTTCAAGGTCGATAAATTAAGTACCAGCGAAACACTAGGGTCGATGTAACCGATTTGTTCCCTCCCCACAAATTTCAGGCCTTGTATTTATAGTAGAAAGGATCATTCTTTTCTACTCTAGGAACAAGGCCAGAAATTTTGGGGGAGGAGGGGGGGGCATTCAATTAGATTGACACCAGTACACAATTGGCACTTAATTTATCAACCGCAAAAGGATGAAAGGCAAAGCAGACCTTGGCAGAATTGAACTCAGAACGTAAAGACAGATAAAATACTGCTAAGCATTTTGCCCGGTGTGCTAACATTTCTGCCTTTAGGCTGTGAGCTGGCAGAATTGTTAGCACACCGGACGAAATGCTTTGCGGTATTTGACCCATCGCTACACACTGAGTATAAATTCCGCCGAGGTTGACTTTGCCTTTCATCCTTTCGAGGTCAATTAAATAAGTACCAGTTGAATACGGGGTTGATGTGATTCACTCTCCCCATCCCCTTTCTAATAAAGGCTTTGTGCCTTTATTAGAAAGGATTATTATTATTATTATAGGCACAGGAGTGGCTGTGTGGTAAGTAGCTTGCTTACCAACCATATGGTTCCAGGTTCATTCCCACTGCGTAGCACCTTGGGCAAGTGTCTTCTATTATAGCCTCGGGCCGACCAAAGCCTTGTGAGTGGATTTGGTAGACAGAAACTGTAAGAAGCCCGTCGTATATATGTGTATATATATGTGTGTGGGTGTGTGTGTGTGTGTGTGTGTGTGTGTGTGTATGTTTGTGTGTCTGTGTTTGTCCCCTCCAACATCGCTTGACAACCGATAGTGGTGTGTTTACATCCCTTTAACCAAGCGGTTCAGCAAAAGAGACCGATAGAATAAGTACTAGGCTTCCAAAGAATGAGTCCTGGGGTCGATTTGCTCAACTAAAAGCGGTGCTCCAGCATGGCCACAGTCAAATGACTGAAACAAGTAAAAGAGAGTACTGAATGGAGACAGTTGCTTCAAAAAGTGCTTATCTCTAATTGTAATGGAAACATGTGGAAGGGGTAGACCCAGGAAGATGTGAGACAAAGTGTTGAGAAAGGATCTACAGATGGGACCCACAGAAGGAATAACAGGGAACCAATACTTCTGGCAGTTTGCTGTGCTTGAAAAGACACATTAAGCTAAGTAAAAGCATGGTGGCCTTTGCATACAGGCTTGTACCTTTGCAACCCTCTCCAGCTGAGCATCCCTAATTTTCTGGGCTTGTAAGTCCTGGTGCCACATAGAAAGCATCTGCGCTGGTGTTGTGTAAAAGCACCCAGTACACTCTATAAAGTGGTTAGCCTTAGGAAGGGCATCAAGCCATAGAAACCATGCCAAAACAGGTATGGAGCCTGAACAGCCCTTCAGCTGGTCAGCTCCTGTCAAACCGTCCTAAGCATGCCAGTAGCCAAAATGAATGTTAAATGACAATGATGATGATGACAATGACAACGATGATGACGATGATAATAGAATATGATTTAAGTGAGATTTGGCTACTATTTCTAGCCAGTCAGCTGGTTGTCTAGGGCAGTGACTCTCAACCTTTTTAAAATCCAGGCCTGATCCAAAACCTGAATTTTTTTTATTTTTTTTGTGGGAGGCCACATCAAAACAAATAAAACACAAGTCATTTAAAAAACAATTTATTATATTTGCAGAGAAAAGATCTTCGGGGGCTGCCAGAAGGTTGTTTGAGGGCTGCATGCATCCCTGGGATCTGCAGTTCAGAACCACCGGTGTAGTGATGTGTAATCAGAGTGGTGATGGTAGTAGTAGTAGTAGTAGTGGTGGTGAGGATGAATGAGATGCTGCTGTCGGTTGTTGTGGTGTTGGTAATGGTAACAAACGTAATGGAAACCATAGAGATGATAATGGTGGGATTGTCATGATGGTGAGGATAGTAGTGATGGTGATGGTGGTGGTGGTGGTGGTGGTGGTGGTGGTGGGAATTACGGTAGTGGTCATGATGTTGATAGTGTTTGCCTGTATGCATGTTGTATGTGGGTATGTGTGTGTATGTGTGTCTATGTGCATGTGTGTGTAGATGAATAATTATTGGTATCTGTGTATGCATTTGTGTACCTAGGCATGTGTGTTTATGGGGGAGCTAAATACGTGCATGTATGTGTAAGTGTGTAATCATGTGTGTATGGGTACACACATCACATATGCATGCATTTCATATATGCGGTGGTGGTGTATGTATATGTGTGTGTGTATATATAGTGGGCATAAATACTGGTGTGTATGTTTATGTATGTGTCTGTGTGTAAGCATGTGGATGGGTACACTCTTCACATGTATGCATTACATGTGTGTGTATGTGCACATGTGAGAGTGTGTGTGTGTGTGTGTGTGTGTGTGTGTGTGTGTGTGTGTGTGTGTGTGTGTGTGTGTGTGCTTGCACATGCATATATGTGTATATTTAGATATGCTTAAGGGAATACATAAAAAAAACAGAGCTGGAAATTATCCCAAAACACCTGCAACAATTCGTTATGGAACACTGAAGCTTGTAGAAATACCTGAAAATAAATATATGTTGTTAGACACATGCATGCATAGAATTATACACCCACATTCATTACACACACACACACTCACACACATACACAGAGTTACATATTTACATTGCTTACTGCAATGCACATTATCATATACACATATGCATGCACACAAATATGCAATCAAATACACACATAGATATGCACATAGATGTACAATCTTATATATACATATGAATCATCATCATGATCATCATTGTTTAACGTCCGCTTTCCATGCTGGCATGGGTTGGACAGTTTGACTGAAGACTGGCAAGCCAGGGAGCTGCACCAGATTCCAATCTGGTTTGGCATGGTTTCTACGGCTGGATGACCTTTCTAACACCAACTACTCCAAGAGTGTAGTGGGTGCTTTTTATGTGCCACCAGCATGGGTGCCATTGATCTGATACCAACATCATCCATGACTATGGTCTCACTTGGCTTGACAGGTCAGTACAAGCAAGGTATATTGCTAGAGGTCTTGGCCACCTGATATTGCTGCCATGTGGCCCAAAGCTTGAACGGTGCTTTTTCTATGTCACTGACGCAGGTGCCAGTCAGATGGCACTGGCATTGGCCATCACAATGATTTCACTCGGTTCAACAGGTCTTCACAAGTACAGCATATCACCCAACAACTGAAGAGTGCTTTTAATGGGCCAGTTACATGACACTGGCATCGGCCATGACTACAATCTCACTTGGATTGACATCACTGCTTCCATGAAGCCCAATGCACGAATGGTGCTTTTTACATGCCACCAACATGGATGCCAGTCAGACAGCACTGATATTAGCTACAACTACAATTTCACTCGGTTTGGCAGGTCTTCACAAGCACAGCATATCGCCCAACGATTGAACAGTGCTTTTAACGGGCCAGTTAAATGACACTGGCATCGGTCACAACTGTGATCTCACTTGGCTTGATGGGTCTTCTCAAGCACAGCATATCTCCAAAGGTCTTGGTCGCTAGTCATTGCCTCTGTGAGGCCCAACATTTGAAGATCATGCTTTACCACCTCATCCAATGTCTTCCTGGGTCTACCTCTTCCACAGGTTTCCCCCACCATTACAGTGCGACACTTCTTTGCACAGCTATACACAGCCATACACATCACATGACCATACCCACACAGCATCTGATGCTTCTTATATCCAACTTTTCTCTCAGGAAGCTTACACTCTGTTGTGTATGCACACTCACATTTCACATCCAGTGGATCATACTAGCCTCATTTCTTTCAAGCCTACACATGTCTTCAGCAGTCACAGTCCATGTTTCACTATGCGGAAACACACACACACACACACACACACACACATTTATATATACATATCTGGATGCACATATGTATGTTAATATATGAATTTTTAAAAATAATTGTTGTAGCTGTTCCTGTGTATTTGCATTCATTATTGCATTAATATTACAGACACACATACTTGTAAATGTATATACATACATACATGCATGAACATACAGGTGTGTGTGTATCTGTGTGTAAATTTAGATGTATAAATGAGTGTGCATACGTTTATATACACATGAGTGTGTTAATATATCATATGACCAAAATGTGAATATAACACACACCACATACATACGCATGTACACACACATATATACATGCATACACACATATACATACACACACACACACACACACATGAACATATATATATAATATGTGACAAATTAGTTGGTTGCCATAATAAAACTCAGAGTTTTGGATGTCTGGGTGGAAGTCTGCTCCGGCATCTCATCAGTTATTAAGATAAACAAATCTTTTGTTGTCATATTATTACTATTAATATGTGTGTGTGTGCGTGTGTGTGTGCGTGTATGTATATGTATATCTATGTATGTATGTATGTATGTATGTATGTATGTATGTGTGTATGTATATGTGCAGATTTATATGTTATCTTTTATGTATGTATTCTCATGCATATAATTTCCTGTTTAGACATGCTCATACATACTTAAATGATAAACTTTTGGAAAGTTTTACAGATTTTTACAGTATGTATGTATTCTTTCGTGTCTGGGGAGAGTCATTCTCTTTTAGTGCCTTACAATTTAACACACTCACCGGTAAAATTTCTACTTATTTCTTTTTTATTTTTCTAAAATTTTCATTGTGTCATGCAACCTTTTCAATAGTTTTGTATGTATGTATATATGCTTGTATGTATGTATATATATTTGTATTATGTATGCCTGTATGTTTGTATGTATGTATGAATTTTTGTATGTGTGTATGTATAAGCACATACTTGTACACACTCATAGAAGCACAAATATGCATATGCATTGAGATGCAAATGCATAAACATAGAGGTGTGTGTGAGCATACTTTTATATACACATGAGTCATATTTGTTTTTGTGTTCAGCTATAATGAAAACAATTTTACATTAATCTGATGTGTTATTCTATAGTTTTGTAGAGTACAAATTTATTGTTCTTAAACACGAATATTATTGACAGTGACTTTGAAGTATCAGCCAGCTAAGCCATTGTCAGACGGTCTGATGATGGCTTACACAGCTGTAACTTCAAAGTCATTGTCGACAACATTCTCGTTTAAGAATATATACATACATACATATGTGTGTGTGTATGTATGTCTACATATATGATATATATACATACATGTATGTATGTGTGTGTGTATGTGCTTTTGTGCTTGTGCTCACCTCCACCCCCACCTCACACACTGCTTGACAACTGGAATTGATTTGTTTGGCCAAAGCCTTCAATGCAATGCTCCAGCATGGCTGCAGTCCATTGAGGTAAACAAATAGAAGATAAAAGAGAAAACATAATACACACACACACACTCTCTCTCTCTCTCTTTCACACACACCACACACACACGTACACACACATACAGACACACAAGCAATTAGCCAGCATGGAAGGGGGCCATTAAATGATGATGATGATTAAAATGATGATGTTGATGATGATGCATTCATGTTAATTTTAACATATGAGCATTGTGTTGTTCAATCGATTGGACAACCTACTCACTGAACTAGCATTTTAAGTGACTGAGTATCCCTCAGACAAAATATACCCATAACATAATTTCTAAGTAGAATCATTAAGACACAGTGCAACAATTTTGGACCATTGAATTTCCAATGAGCTTCTAAACCAGTGATTCTCAAACATTTTTTGCCTATGGACCCCATCCTACTTTGATCCCTGTGGAGGCACGTGGCTTTGTGGTTAAGGTGTTGGACTCATTATCCTAAAATTGTGGTTTCGGTTCTTGAGCTGTGTGATACATTGTGTTCTTCAGCAAAACACTTCATTTCACACAGCTCCAGTTCAATCAGCTGGCAAAAATGAGTAATCCTGCAATGGACCAGCACTGCACCCAGGTGGAGATTTATATGCCAAGGAAACTGGCCTTTATTGGTCAGTATCACTCTTGAGAAAGTAACATTTTTGTACCTTTGATTCCTATTTTATTCAGGTGGACATCTGCAGTCATTTGATGATTAAAATATCCTATTATATTTTAATGATTAAATATTAATTTCAAATTTTGGCACAAGGCCAGCAATTCTGATGGAGGTACCAATTCAATTAAATTGGCCCCAGTGCTCAACTGGTACTTATTTTATTGATCCGGAAATGACAAAAGGCAAAGTTTACCTGGCAGCATTTGAACCCAGAATGTAATGACAGATGAAATGTTGCTAAGCATTTCGCGCAGTGTACGAATAATCTGCCAGTTTATTTCCTTTTTAAAGTTAAATATTATTAGGACTTGTATCAAAAAATTTCAAATATTTTGTGTATTGTAGAAGCATGACTGATTTATTTCACATAAATTTTAACAACAAAATCATATATGGACCCCAAAGGGTCATGTGGACTCCAGTTAAAAACTACCGTTCTAAACAGTTTCCTATTTCTTTATTGCCCACAAGGGGCTAAACATAGAGGGGACAAACAAGGACAGACAAACGGATTAAGTCGATTATATCGACCCCAGTGCATAACTGGTACTTATTTAATCGACTCTGAAAGGATGAAAGGCAAAGTCAACCTCGGTGGAATTTGAACTCAGAACGTAGTAGCTGACGAAATACCGCTAAGCATTTTGCCTGGTGTGCTAACGCTTCTGCCAGCTCTTCGCCTTAACTGTTCTAAACAGTTTCCATCTACCAATTGCCCTAGAAAGACTTGGGTTGGCTCACATGGTGGGATCTAATCTGAGGCCTTGTGGTTGAAAAGCAAACTTCTTACCACTCAGCCATGCCTGCACCCATCTATATAAATACATCTGATAGTTTGGCCATCAAATTTGACAATAACCAAGTTATTTACCAAGTCCCACTGTATACTGGCTTGGGCAAATGTTTTCTACTGCTGCACTGGGATAATCAATGCTTTGCAAGTGGATTTGTTTGACAGAAGATGTTTGTGTGTGTGTGTATGTGGGTGTGTGGACAAATGAATGAAAGAGGCACTCAACACATTTAGTTGGAGTTATATGTATTACTATTTAAAACAGCATGGGACCAAACCAAACTGTTTTATATAATCCTTTCTACTAAAGGTACAAGGTCTGAAATTTGGTAGGGTGGGAACAAGTCGATTACAATGACCCCAGTGTTTCACTGGTTCTTAATTTATCGACCCCGAAAGGGTCGATAAATTTGTGTTTGTCTCCTTGCCATCACTTGTCAACTGAGAGGCAAAGTCATCTTTGCCAGAATTTAAACACAGAACATAAGGACGAATGAAATACCATTAAGCATTTTGCCTGACATTCTAATTCTGCCACTTTCACATGTAAATATTGACAATGCAAATGGTTTCAAATTTTGGTGCTTATTTTATCAACTCAGAAAAGATGAAAGGCAAAGTCAACGTCAGCAGAATTTGAACTCTGAATGTAAGGACAAGCGAAATGCCGTGAAGCATTTTACCTGGCATGCTAACAATTCTGCCAGCTCACAGCCTTAACCCTTTAGCATTCAAACCGGCCATATCCGGCCAAAAGTATCCTGCCTGTTTTATGTTAGAACTGGCCAGATCTGGTCTCTCACACCAACCCTACAATATCGTTTTAAAAATTAGCAGCTACCTTATCAAAATCTCATAGCTACAAGATAATGCATGATTAGTTCAAAGCAATGTGGATAAAAAAGCATCAATTTTGGCAGAATAATGTGAACACTAAAGGGTTAAAACTGTTTTAAATAGAGTGACTGTGTGATAAGAAGCTTGCTTCCCAACCACATGGTTCCAGGTTCAGTCCCACTGCATGGCACCTTGGGCAAGTGTCTTCTATGATAGCCATGGCCAACCAAAGCCATATGAGTGGATTTGGTAGACAGAAACTGAAAGAAGTCCCTTAGCGTTATAATGGTGGCAGCTGATGAAGGATATGTTCTCTATGTGGCATGTGTGTTTTTTGTACCTTGTTTATCATTTTGTCCATGTTTTTTTTTGCAACGTCATGTATCCAGATATGCATCTATATATAAATGTAGATGAAGGTATGTACATACA
>NC_068990.1:77894890-77896280 GCF_001194135.2 Octopus bimaculoides
ATATATATAGTTATATATATGTATGTATGTATTTGTGTGTTTATGTTTGTCCCCCCTGCCATCGCTTGACAACCAATGTTGGTGTGTTTACATCCCCGTAACTATAGTGGTTCGGCAAAAGAAATTGATAGAATAGGTCCTGGGATCGATTTGTTTGACAAAAGGCAGTGCTCCAGCATGGCTGCAGTCAAATGACTTAAACAAATAAATGAATAAAAGAATATGTATATGTGTGTGTGAATGTGTGTGCATGTGTATGTGTGTGCGCACGCGTGTGTGTGTGTGTTTTACCACCTCCCCACTGCTTGACAACCAATGCTGGTTTGTATAATTCCCCATAACTTGATAGTTTGGCAAAAGTAACTGGTGGAATATGTACCAGACTTAGAAAACAAGTACTAGGGTTAACATACCCCTTCAAAGTGGTGCCCCAGCATGGTCACAGTCCAATGACTGGAACAAGTTGAAAGAAGGTAATAAATGAAGGTAAATAGAAGAAGAAAGAGAGGAAGAAATGAGGAAGAAAAGATAAAAAGATGCCTTAAGTTAACATGTTTGTCCATTGGTGATCAATGAAGACAATTATTTTGATTATATAGCACCTCAACAGGGTTATGACCATTCAGGGGACCAGAGAATCACAACTGATCCTGTTGATACTCCAATTTCTATATGCTTGAAGCTACAGGCATATATACCACAAAGGTGCAATGCTCTGTCCCCCCATTGCAATGAAAGATCTGCTGTTTGTGGCTCCTAGAAATTTCTACCATCAGTAAACAATGATGGCCATGAACCATAATTGACTATGCAGCACTTCAGCAAGAAATCTAGTCACATGGAGCAGCAAAAAACCACAACTAACCCCATCTATACTACACCTTTCATGCATCGAGAAAGAAGCAGTATTTTGTTGTAGTTGCGCAGAATACCCAAACCGCCACAACAAAGCTATTTGACCTCTTAGTTGGAGAGGGGTTTTTCAAATATATGTCATGTAGTCTTATTTGCAAGACACAGATGCCAGACTAACAGAAGTCTATGGTGGGGTTGGGGTTGGCGAGGGGGAGTTCTTTTTCTCTTTCTTTTTTTCTTTTTTCTTTTTTTTTTTTTTGCATGCACATCAAAACCACAAAACTCTTCTCACATAATGTGCCCAGTGGCTAGATAAAATCAAGACAAGTGAGTTATATGAAAATGAAAGAGATTGCCAAAGTGGCTGAAGGGATCTGGAGATCCCTAAAGCCACTCTGGCAATCTCACTTGGTGTGTGTCCAGGCCATAAAACATCATTCCAAATGTTTGCCCTGCTTTATGGCTGTTGGCTAGAAGCCACCAGTACCAGTTGCCCCGCTTTGGCCTGTTGCCAATCCTTAAAGCTGTTGCAGTG
>NC_068990.1:77897362-77899282 GCF_001194135.2 Octopus bimaculoides
TATATGCTCAGAATTTGAGGAAGCAATATCCATGTAAGGGATTGTTAAAAATATCTAAACATTGCTTTCAAATAAGTCAAATAAGTTATTTTGTAGCTCAAGACTAAAATACACTTATTTTTCTTGAAGAGATCTAACATTATACAGATTATTGCATCTTTTAAAGTTATAATTATTGATGATTTTAATACACACACACACACACACACACACACACACACACACATATACACATGGAGGTACACAGAGATACATGGCTTAGTGGTTAGGGTATTTGACTCATGATTGTAAGATTGTGGTTTCAATTCCAAGATCAAGCAACACGTGTTCTTGAACAAAACACTTCACTTCATGTTGCACCAGTTCACTCAACTGGCAAAAATGAGTAGTTTTGTGATGAGCCGGCATCCCATCTAGGGGAGGAGTATACACACCACAGAAACCAGCCCTATGAGTCTATATGCCACATGATGAAACTTTATCTTATACACACACAAACACACACACACACAAACACACACACACACACACACACACATGTATGGCATTGGTGTGTGGTTAAGAGGTTTGCTTCCCAATCACATGGTTTGAAGTCCTCTCTGTGTTGCACTTTGGGCAAATGCCTTTTCTACTATAGCTCCAGAACAACCAAAACCTTGTTGAGTGGATTTGATAGATAGAAAACTTCAAGAAACCCATTATATATATATACATATATATATACATGTGTGTGTGTGTGTGTGTGTGTGTGTGTGTGTGTGTGTGTGTGTGTGTGCCTGTCTCCTTGTCTTGACATTGCAGGATCGTTGTAAATGAATTTCACTCCTTTCCAATATTCTGCATAAACATGGGAAAATATTACCTTGCTTGAAGATAAGCAAGGCTTGGACAACAAGAAAACCAGTGAAAATCTGCCTTGATATAACTCTGTCCAACCCATGCAACCATGGAAAAGTGAACGTAAAAACTTCCCTTTGTTAGCTGGCTGTCAACTGCATAATTACTTCTTCCTATGGTGCCAAGAAGCATCGATGCTACCAGAGAATGTATAGATTCTTTTGACCCACACTTTAACATTTTTTATGCCCCTTTTATCCAAACAGCTCTCACACCAGCTGTGTCAACTGTAACCACATCAAACCTGTTGTAACGAATTTGTTTCACTACTTTCTGAAGATGTATGAAGAGGTGCTGAAAAGTTCCTGGCTTTGGATAAAAGAAAATACTTGAGAGTCTGTTAATTATGATTTTACTCAACATATTCTCCTCATAGATTTACACACTTATTGCAGCAGTCTTTCAGTTTTTCTAAGCCCTGTAAAAGAACTCAGAAGACTGGACCTCATACCAGGCCTTTTGGGATAACTTTAAAGTATATTCCCCTCTCAGATTCACACACTTATTGCAGTGGTCCTTCAGTTTTTGTATGCCCTGTAAAAGAAGTCAGAAGGCTGGGCCTCCAGTCAGGCCTTTTGGAATACCCTTAAAGCCATGAACTTTTCAGCACCCCCTTGTATTCTTTGCTCTCAGTAAAGATCTTTGGGCTGTTTCTAACATACTTTTGCCATACATGCATGATGAATCATTCTCTGATTCCCTTCCCAGTTCAGAAATTACTGCTCTGCCATCATCTTGCTAAGTCCAATGTCAGTTTAGTAGGATATTGTGGATCTAGTTACAACTCCCATGACAATCCACCTACACTAGAAGTAATGTATATTGCATGTGTGGGCAACCTTTATTCGTGAAGTGGGCCACATGAGACAGACATAGCTCATCATCAGGTGAGCTGTGCTGCTAAAAAAAAAAAAATTCAAGGTCATCATCATCATCATCATCATTATCATCATCATTATCATCATCATCATCATCATCATCATCATCATCGTCATCATCATCATCATCATCACCATCATCATC
>NC_068990.1:77902004-77903314 GCF_001194135.2 Octopus bimaculoides
TATACATATATATGTACATATATATACATGCATATATATGTGTATTCATATATATATACACACACATATGTATATGCATGTGTATGTATGAGTGTGTATGGTGTGTGTGTGTGTGTGTGTGTGTGTGTGTATTTGTTTATGATTTTGCTGTTGTTGAATTCTGCAGTTTATTTATTTTTCAGCTTGCTTACTGTAGTTTTATTATAATATCAATTCTGCATTTGTTTGTCTCAATTGCCACGCTTCTGAGGTGGTTTTATTTCTTCAGTATAGACTTATGTGGTGGTGGTGGTGGAGGTGGTGGTACTAATGATGGTGTTTATGTATGTGTGAGGGGAAAGATAGAAAGAAAGAGGTTGTTGCTGTAAGCTTTGTTCTTGTTTAGCCACAGGTCAACCTTGGCCAACCTCATGAGCTAACCTTTGATGAAAATAATTCCAGTCATGACCATCCCATCTTTTAAGAAATAATGTTATCATCATCATCCTTATAATCATGACCCTCTAATATCTGTTTTCGATGCTGGCATGGGTGGGATGATTTGACAGGAGCTGATGAACCACAAAGACTACACAAAGTACCACTCTGTCTGCTTTGGTATGGTTTCTATAGCCAGATGCCCTTCTCAACACCAACCACTTTACAGAGAGTACAAGTTGCTTTTTACATGGCATCGGCACCAGCAAGGTCACCCAATAACTTGCAAGATGAGACCCCTCAACTGAAGAGCAAGAAGTAGTTGAGGGAGCTGGATTAGTGCCTGGTAATGAAGGATTAAAATATGACAAAGGAGGAGAAACAGACTGTAAAGGAGAAACATGGCTACCCCATGTAAGACTAGATTATCTAATGCCCTATCCTTCTCTAAAATAGTAAGGAGTGATTTGAGGAGTATTTAGCTGGTATCTTTAATGAGTCAAACAACCACATCAAAGGTCCCTTTTTCTACACTGTCTCATACTATTATTTTGGTATGTAAGAAGTAGCTTTACACTGTGTTATTTATGCCTATATCTATAGTTTGTTTATATAGACAGGTGTCGTCTAACTGGCAACTGGGCCAGTGGCACATAAAAAACACCCTTCCAACTTTCGGTCTCACAGAAGCAGCGACAAGTGCCCAATACCTTTGGTAATATACCATGCCTGAAGATGGCGAGCTGGCAGAAATGTTAGCATGCAGGGCAATATGCTTAGCAGGTGCTTCGTCAGTCTTTACGCTCTGAGTTCAAATTCTGCCGAGGTCGACTTTGCCTTTCATCCTTTCGGGGTTGATAAATTAAGTACCAGTTGTGTACTGGGATCGATCT
>NC_068990.1:77909132-77910433 GCF_001194135.2 Octopus bimaculoides
GCATGTATATATCTGCACACACACAAAAAAAAAACAGCAACAAGTGAAGGAACAACAAACTTGATGTGTTAGTTTCATGCTCAGGAAAGATGGAAGAGTCTTTGACATTTCGAGTCTATGCTCGTCTATAAAAAGGAATATATATATATATATATATATATATATATATATATATATATCATCATCATCGTTTTACATCCGCTTTTCATGCTGATATGGGTGGGACAGTTTGACAGGAGTCTGTAAGGGTAGGGAGCCACACTAGGCTCCACTGTCTGTTCTGACATGATTTCTATGGCTGGATGCCTTTCCTAATGTCAACCACTCCACAGAGTGTACTGGATGCTTTTTATATAGCACCTGCACTGACATCAATTCTGCTGTGGTGAACAGGTATATTTATATACACATGTATCTACACATATGAATATGTATATAAACATATATACAGAGTGTGGTGAATAAACTGTTATCAAAATTATGCAAAAATGAAAATAACACTGACATCTCATTTTAACAGATATATTTACCAAAATTACATAAAAATATCTTGAAATAGTAAAGAGTAAATTTATTCAATAAAATCGCCATTGGCTTCAACTACGGCCTCCAGACAACTTCAGAATCTTCTGCAACTCTTTTGGACGGTCTCCTTGTTTTAGTTGATGAATGCTGCCATAATCCTTGCCTTCAGTTCGTCTTTGGTGTTACAAGGAGTTTTTTTGGCCTTTCACGCAACTGCTCCCACACATAATAATCATATGAGGAGTTAGGTGGCCAGACGTTAGGGGTGCTGTGGTCACAGAAATTGTCTGACAGCCATGACTTGGTTTCTCCTGCTTGTGTGGCATGGAGCAGAGAGTCATGTTGCCAGACATAGGGTCTTCCAGCCACCCTCTTGACTCAAGGCAGCACTGCCTCTTCTAGACACTTGATGTAGGACTCCATGTTGAGCTTGCAGCTGTGTGGGAAGATGAATGGAGGCATAACATCACCATCACTAGTGATCACTCCAAATGCCATGATGTTGACTGGATGTTTGATTTTTATCACTCTCAATACATGTCCTCAGATTGCACTGTCCTCAGATTGACACCCAAACACTCCGAAATGTTTGTATTGGAGCTTCTGGTGTGAATGCCAAGCAGTACAGCATGCAGTTTCTAAATTTCTGATGGAGTGAATTGTGTCATGGTGCTGTTTTTCTCACAGATGGTGCCCAGCTGACCCTTCTATAATGTATAGTCAACTACATCAGAAACAAACAATGTGCATGCGTGAAATTAAAATTACATACATAC
>NC_068990.1:77910798-77912140 GCF_001194135.2 Octopus bimaculoides
TCTCTCTCTCTCTCTCTCTCTCTCTCTCTCTCTCTCTCTCTCTCTCTTTCTTACTCTCTCTCTCTCTCTTTTGCTTGCTCTCTTTTTGTTGCTTGTTCTCCCTCTCCACTTTCTCTCTTGCTTACTCACTGTCTTTCTCTCACTCTTTCCCTCACTTGCTCACTCTCTTGCTTACTCCCTCTTTCTCTTCCTTGCTCTTGTTCTCGTTTTCTTTCTCTTTCTGTCCCTTTCTTGCTCAGTGTCTCTTTCTCTTGCTTGTTCTCCCTCTTCTCTCTCTCTTGTTTGCACTCTCTTTCTCTTGCCCATTCCCCTCTTCTCTCTCTCTCTCTCTCTCTCTCTCTCTCTCTCTCTCTCTCTCTCTCTCTCTCTCTCTCACTCACTCTCTCTCTCTCTCTCTCTCTTGGTTCTTATGCCTTTCTCTTGTTTGCTCTCCTGTTTGCTTGCTCTGTCTGCCTCTCTTTCACTCTCTCTCTCTCTCTCTCACTGCCTCTCTTTCTTTCTAATTTCATCATATCTTCAGCCATCACTAATCATGAACCTCCACATCTTCTTGTCCCCAACAAAACTTTCTGAAACCAACCAGTAAGACCCTAAGGTCTATTATATAACTTCTCATTCAGTGTATTCCCTAGCTTCTTCCTTCTTCCAGGTTCTGCAGGTGTCACCAATTGCCCCTTAATAAACTGAAATTACCAAGGTTTCAAGGTTCAGATTTTGGGGTTATTTTCATCTTAGTTTTAATTAAGTAATAAACAACATCCAGCGATATATAACCCTTTGTTGAACATGAAATTTCCGAATGGTTAGTTTTGAAGTAAATGGCAAATCAATACTATTTTGTTGTTTTCATTATTAACTAATTACTCTTTGATTGACCCAATTACATTTTTCTTAATCAGCATGACCCTAATTGTTATTATTCAGTAATTAATTCAAAGTGTATTTGAGAACATATGACTCAAGTAAAGATTGGGTAATTGAAGAATATCAAAGAGAATCGAAAAAATCAATCAATCATTCTACCAATATTCATCAATAAAAACAGTTTGGGATTTGGTGTAACATTTGTAAATTATGTATACAAAAAAAAAAAAAAACATACTGTATCTTTTATCTTTTGTCTTTTGCTGCAGCCATGCTGGAGTACTGCTTTAAAGGTTTTTAGTGGGGGGCAATTTGAGCCTACTACTTATCTTAAACCTGATACTTATTCTATCGATCTCTCATGTTGAACTAAGGGGGATGCAAACAAACCAATAATGGTTGTCAAGTGGTGTCGGTGGTGGTGGTAGTGGTGGGAGAAACACAGACACAAAGACACACATAGATATATACTTACATA
>NC_068990.1:77916142-77917088 GCF_001194135.2 Octopus bimaculoides
AGTTGAGGTCTACATTTATAAACAAAGAACACTACTCTGCATGGCTTGTATTGTTTTCAATTGAGAATTTGGCAAATTTGTATTGCTTGGCACCAGATATTAAATGACAATGGCAGTGCCATACAAGATACTGAGCATTCATATAGTCTGGTGTGGTGAATTCAATTCTTTTTCCCCGCTTCATTCTCTTCATCTTTCTCATTGTTCTCCAGTCTTTCCTTCCTCCACCATCCACTCCTCATTTTAATCTTCCTTCCCGTCTTCTCTGCCCCCCCCCCCCATCTTTGGATATAGTTCCATCAAGCAAATGTACTCACAATATTCTGCATTCAGATTCACTGGTTTCTATATATATATGCTACATTTATTGTTGTTTAGCCCAGGTCAATCCTGATCAAGCAAACCTGCTGATCAAAGGCATTACAGCAATGACCTACACACAACACTGCTTGCCTATTGGCCTGGGAAATGAAAATTGTTTCTGCTCCTCCTTCACAGTTGAATAGATAGCGCTAAGAAGAGCATCCATCTGTAAAAAACAATTACGCTGGCATAAATATGCTGAATATGCCTTCAGACATAACTGTAACAACTTTAATATCTCCATAGTATATCATATATATTTGGCATAAACACAGAACTTCTGTTTCCATTATATATACGTGTGCATATGTATATGTGAATATATATGTATATATGTGTGTATGTGTGTGTATATGTATGTCTATGTATGTCTATATGCACAAACTCACACAACACACACACACATATACCATCATCATCATCAAATGTCCACCTTCCATGTGTGTGTATCTATCACTCTCTCTCTCTCTCTCTCTCTCTCTCTCTCTACACACACATATATATATATATATCATCGGTAAATCATCATAAATCTGGAAAAGAAGCACACTCTAAGTCATAGAGCAGTATATATATATATATA
>NC_068990.1:77917691-77919874 GCF_001194135.2 Octopus bimaculoides
ATATATATATATATATATACATGCACGCACACACAAACACACATACACACACACAGCCATAAGTAGTGGAGTCAACATTACTTAGATTATATAGTGAGGTATGAAGTGTGCTGATATATTAAACTTGAGAAAGTTAAGATTCAAATAAAAGCTAAAATTAAAGTCGATCAAGTAGAAAATAATTACATGAGTGTGTATATGTCCAATTACACAGATACAAAACTACCCGAAGTACCAGCATTTATTGGAAATCTCTGATCTGACATTTAGATGGTCAACAGGTTCATTAAGGCTCTACTGTATCAAACTTGAAGTCATGATGAGGTTAAGTTAACCAAAATTAGCATAATTTAATTCTTCATATTCACTTCCTAGTGTTTTTAATATGTATGCTTTTGTATGTATACTGGATTTCACACACCATATATACACACCTTTATACTTTTGTTATATTTTTGTTAAACACTTGCACACATATCATTAACACCTTCTAGCACTCTCCTGTTAAACCATATGCTTTGTCAAAACCTTTATTCCCTTACACTCACACATTCTCTCATCACTTCAAACACACACTTTCACACCAATCCCTAATGATCACATATACACTTCAGCACCCTGGACACCCACTAACCAATGCCACAATACTTTCACATTTGCACTCCTTTCTACACATATATACACCACACTAGCACACACACACATGCATGCTCACACACACACACACACACACACACACATGCATGCTCACACACACACACACACACCCCATTCCTCCCTTATACTCATTCTCAGACACAGATGCACCTTTGTGCTTGCAAGAGCACACCTGTCCATTCTATCCTTCTCGATCCCTTCTCACGGAACAGCAATCCTAACTGATTTCAAACCCTTTGCTCCTATTTTATGTTTTTCCTTTTTCCTTCTTTTCTTCAATGACTATTTCTCTTTCTTGCTCCCCATATGTTTCCCATTTTCTCTTTTTCCCTTTTTTTTTTTTTCCTATTGAAAGACTAATGTCAAAAATGTTAGGGCATCCTCTTTCTATTAACCCTTTATCATTTATTCCAGTCATTTCTGGCCCAAATATTCTACCTTTCTTATGTTAAAACCAACCAGATCAAAACTCTCACACCTGCTCAACAATGTTACTCTAAAAATGTACAAACACACCATTGAAATCCCAAAGCTACAAGACAATGCACAATTAATTCAAAACAATGGGAATAAATAAGCAATACATTTAACAAAGAAATCAACATCATCATCATCGTTTAACGTCCGCTTTCCATGCTGGCATGGGTTGGACGGTTTGACTGAGGACTGGCAAGCCAGGTGGCTGCATCAGTCTCCAATTTGATCTGGCAGAGTTTCTACAGTTGGATGCTCTTCCTAATTCTAGCCACTCCGAGAGTGTAGTTGGTGCTTTTATGTGCCACCGGCATGAGGGCCAGTGAGGCAGTACTGGCGATGGCCATGGTCAAATGGTGTTTTTTATGTGCCACCTGCACAGGAGCCAGCCCAGTGGCACTGGCAACAACCTCGCTCAAATGTTGTTTTTCACATGCCAACGGCACAAGTGCCAGTAAGGTGATGCTGGTAACAATCATACTCGAATGGTGCTATTTATGTGCCACCAGCACAGGAGCCAGTCAGTGGTCCTGGCAACGATCCTGCTCGGATGGTGCTTTTAACATTCCACTGGCACGGGTGCCAAAGTTTAAAGGATTAAACTGACACCTTTTTTGCCAAACAATGTTCTTCCTGCATTGTTCTTTTAATGTTTATCATATTTATTTCAACCTCACTTCATACACATACGCACACACAAACACATATACTTACATGAGTTTTTATATAACTATACATAAAGTGTCAAAGGTGGTTAGCAGGCAGAGACGTTAGCTTGCCGGATGAAGAGTCTAGCAGTATTTCACCCATCACTACGTTCTGAGTTCAAATTCCGCTGTGGTTGATTTTGCCTTTCATCCTTTCAGCATCGATAAATTAAGTATCAGTTGCATACTAGGGTTGATCAAATTGACTGGTCACCCCACCCATCAAAAAAAAAGAAAAAAAAATTTCAGGCCTTGTGCCTATAGTAGAAAGGATATACATAAAATGTCATTTAGTCATTTATCTGGGGTTATTTATTTATTTCTCTCATTTTTTATTTTTATTTT
>NC_068990.1:77920496-77922723 GCF_001194135.2 Octopus bimaculoides
TATATATATATATATATATATATATATATATATACATGTCTACATGCGCCACCAATCAAAGTCAATATATGTATGCAATCTAACTGTTTATGAATTTCATATGCACCTTGCTGACACTTTCTGCTTCATAACATTATAAACGACACAGCACACCACTCTGCTCTACGTCACTTTATAATTCATCACACAGTCCTTCGCTGTTGCCAAACTGCATGAACTGCACTGCGTATCGCAGCTGCACTCATTCGAGGAGGACACTACGCAACTGACATGACATAACGCCTATACAGACAGTTTTATTTTTATTCTATTTTGTTTCATTTTATATTTCTAATCACAGTGTCGTTATTCACACTGCTCTGTGAAATAGTCCCAATTGATTCCCGTTAATATCGATCAGAATACATGAATAATAATGTTGAAACAATAACTGCAAGCTAAATATTCATAGATCTGTAAAAAGTTACAAAAGTCAGATGAACTATGTTGGGTTTTATTTACATAACTCAGTAATATTGTCTTTAGAAGATTGTTCTTAATTTGTAAATTTTGTTGCTTGCTTGTGTGTGTGTGTGCACGCTTTTATTATATTCCAGTGCTTCTGACTAAAGTTCAGTCTGATTATATATCTATATATATGTATGTATATATATATATATATATATATATATATATATATATATATATATATATATATATATATATACATATATATATATATATATACAAACAGACACACGCACGCACAAAAACACACACAAACACAGACACACATGTGCACGCACGCAATATATCATCAACATGATTTAATATCCACTTGTTAAAGCTTCCATGGATCAGGTAGAATTTGTTGAAGCAAATTTTCTACCTCAAGATATATATATATATATACACAGACATAACAAAAGTAAATAGATACTCTTATAATCATTAAAATTTATTTCAATCTGAAATTATACATTCAAATTATTTATTAATTATTATAATGTGAATATCTAATATTTAGTAGACATGCCCTTTGCATTTTTCAATGCAAGGATCCTATAAGGCATGCTACTGATCAGATGATCAATATTCTCTTGAGGAATTTCTTGCCAAGTTTCATGCAGTAATCTCAAAAGATTTGGCATTGAGGATGCTTTCTTGTTCTTTTGCAAAGTGTCCTGTCCATTATGCCCCAGAGATGTTCAATAGGGTTCATATCTGGTGACTGGCTTGGTCATGGAAGATTTTTAATGCCATTCTTTCCCAACCAATCTTGGGTCTATTTAACCATGTGCCAAGGAACCCCATTTCCTATAAATAAAGAGCCTTCTTTAATCATTTCACCATTGGAGAAGATTGGAAGGAGTCCTTTCTGCAATATGAACACATATTTATCTGAGTTTATGTTTCCATCACACTCCACCAGCTCTGATTGACCATTTCTCCAAATTGCTCCCAAGACCATCACAGAATAGCTGCCGTGTTTCATTGTTGACAACAATCTTTTCATGTCAAATTCTTGATCACAGTGTCTCCAGACCCACAGTCGACCATTGTCAGAAAATACAGCAAATCTGGGCTCATCAGAGGATATGATAGTGCCCCAAAATGCTAGCAGCCACTCCATCGTTTCACTGGCCCAATCTTTTCTCCACTTGATGTTCGCTGGTTGAAGAAGAGGCTTCCTTCTTGTTCCTCTGCCATTGTAGCTAAGTTTGCGGAGATAGCTGGCAGTTGTTCTGGGGCTGACATCAAGTTGTTCTGCTATGTCAGAGGCCTTGCAATGAGGATTATCCTTCATGCTTCACTTAACAAAGCAAAGGGTCCTGTCAGAGGGCCCTGTCAGAGGGCCCTGTCAGAGGGCCCTGTCAGAGGGCCCTGGGTAAGGTGATGTGGACTCCTTTCCCTCTCTGGTGAATTGCACAATCACCCTATTAATTGTAGAATGTGGGATCCCAAGGTTTTCTGTGATTTTACGCAGACTAAGTCCATTCTCAGATTAACCCATAATACAGCCTCTTTGAAATTTGGACAGTTCCCAGGCTTCTTTTGTATGTGGCATGATCAAACAGTCACAGACAGAATCTGAAACATAAAAATGTCGAGTAATAAAAAATATAAAACTTTTCAAGTTAAAATAAACATAACACAATGTTTTATGGGGTGTTTTTTTTACTTCTGTTATGTCTGTGTGTATATATATATATATATATATATATATATATATAAAGATATATGTATG
>NC_068990.1:77923888-77927992 GCF_001194135.2 Octopus bimaculoides
TATATATATAAAAAAAATCATCACCATCATTTTAACTTCAGCATTTACTGTTTATATGCTTGCATGAGTTGGACAGCTGGATGCCCTTCCTGTCGCCAACACTTACCTGTTACCAAGCAAGATAATATTTCATCGTGGCCAGACATGTTTTCACAGAATGTTGGGAAGTGAATGACGCAAGGTTTCTGTCAACCGAATTCATTCAGAAGGAATCGGTCTGCCTAAGACTAAAATAGAAAACACTTGCCTAACGTGGTATGCAGTGAGACTAAACTTGAAACCATGCGGTCACAAAGCAAGCTTCTCAACCGTGCAGCTAAGCCCACACCATTATATACTTATGTTGAACTCTTGTAACCTACCAATCCTTTGTAACCAACAACAGAACCTATGGAACCCTTGTTCCAACCCCTGCCCACCTGGACAAACAAAAATATAATGCTGGAGTTGTTTTGGCATATTTATGCTTGTTACTACACTGAATCATCCAGGTGATTTGCGTGCATGTGTGTGTGTGTGTGTGTGTGTGTGCACATGTGTCCCTGTGTGTATGTGTGCATACATGTGTGTGTATGTGTGCACACATGTGCTTATGTGCATGTATGTGTCTGTGTGCACGCATGCATTTATGTGTGTGTGTGTGTGTGTGTGTGTATTAATATAAAACATGCTCAATCCTAACTATATATCATTGGTGTTTAGCATAAGTTGTTGATTGGCTCATTGTGTTTAATCATTATTCATTCTTCATTTGTCTGTGTATTTGTGTAGTGGCTTTTTTTTTCTCTCAATAAACATCATTAAGTAGTGGGTGGCCATGAAGATATATACATTCATATGCACATACATACATACACACACACACACATATATATATATATATATATATATATATATATATATATATATATGTGTGTGTGTGTGTGTGTGTGTGTGTGTGTGTGTGTGTGTGTGTGTGTGTGTGTGTGTGTGTGTGTGTATGCATGTATGTTTATATGTATATAGACACACCCATACATATGGAATAAGAGAAAGGAAGAATAATGCAAAGCAACAAAACCCATCCTATCCATTGAAAATAAAATGTTTTTAAATGTTGTTGTTGATGATGACAATGACGATGACAACGATGATGGTGGAATTGGTGGTGGTGGTGGTGGTGGTGGTGGAGGTGATGACGGTGATAGTGGTGACAATGGTGGCAAACAGTGACAGTAACAACAATGGTAATGATGATGATGATGATGATGGGAATGATAATAATCATCATTATCATCATAATTATGATCATAATCATGATGATGATGATTAAGATAAAGATCAATCAGAACGGTGATATTATCAATATGGACGACTAATGCTTTCCGTCTGACAGTAACAATTCCTTATAGACATGCAAGTTTTCCCTATCTTCACTCTACGTTAAGTTCCGGTCTGACAGTGTTCACACTAATCTCTACAGCTAAGTCCACCTGTTCCACGTGAGGTAGAATCTCTCTTGTTTATAAAATATTCATAGCTTTTTGTTATATTTATGTTGTTTGTACATCATCTCATAATAATACTTCCATACCACTTTCATTCCATTGCCTTTGAAATGTGGAATGGCTGAGATTTTCAGGATAAACTTCTTCCATAATGACATCCTGATACATACAAACACTCTGCTCTTGCTATTTGAAGCATCTCATTTACTCATCGTGACTGTGGAAAGTATTAACAGACCTAGTACTTCCTCCTATCTCACTCCTAGATGAGACAAAAAAAAGAAAATAAATAAAACTCTGTTGTCTAGGTTTCAATCTCGCCTCTATGTATCATCCGCTACCAACTTGTTTTTCCCCATGTGTATATTTTTTTTCACAGTCAATAAAAAAAATGCTCTGTGTGATTATCCAAGCATTGTTTTTCTATCTTTTTTACTTGTTTCAGCTATAGACTGCAGCCATGCTGGGGCACACCCCCTTGAAGAATTTTTATTTAACTGAATCAACCCCAATACTCATTTTTTTTTTTTTTCATTTAAGCTTGGTATTTATTCTGTTAATCTCTTTTGCCAAACTGCTAAGTTACAGGTATGTACACACACCAGCATCAGTTGTCAAACAGGTGTAGAGGATAAACACACACACATGTAGAGATAAGACACACACACATGTATAGATATATATGGATTAGGAAATAAGTTTATTCTCAAATGCTGGATAATGCTAATATAATAGCATGAACAGGATGAACTATCCATATTTTGCAGAAAAATCTGTTGGCAGCCAGTCATGAGACTGGAACTCACATCCCTGTGATTACACGTCAAATGCTTTACCATAAAGCTAAACTGCCCAGCGACAAGTTCTGCAATTTTAGGATATAAAAATCTAGCTTTATAAGACATTATCATACATTAAATTCAACTTACGTTGAAAGCCAACAAACACAGTTTGCTTTTGAAGCATTGAAATGTATTGAAAGATACAGATAAGGAAATAATTTTATTCTCAAACACAGGATAGATATCTTTCTTCAGTTTCTGTCTACCTGTTCATAATAATAGGTATATAACTCTCAAAGATAATACTACAGTCTGTTATCCTTTCCTTTCATTACCCTATTTCTTTTGAAATGCACTGCCTTTGTTGCAATTAATTTTGGAAATAAGGAAGGATTTAGTAAAATAACTTCATCATAATTAGGCTGATGCTTGGAACATAAATCAACATGAAATTTTTATTAAAGTTTTAATTCAGATTTCTTTGAAACAGAAAGATTTTATTGCTGACCCAGGGGTGGACTCAGGTGGGTTGGTATCTAAACAATTAAAAAAGGAGACATTGGATAATGTCTGGGTACACTGTCACAAGGAGAAATATTGGATTAACCACAACTAAAATCCCTTTAGTTATGTGTTTACTGGATAAGGACTGACATGAAACTAAACAAAACAGCCACTAAACTACTTCACAAAACCTGTCTGGTACAGTTAACTGAATCAACCCCAATTCTGTTAATCTCTTTTGCTAAACTGCTAAGTTACAGGTATGTACACACACCAGCATCAGTTGTCAAACAGGTGTGGAAGATTAACACAGAGATAATACACACACAGATATATAGATATATATGGATTAGGAAATAATTTTATTCTCAAACGCTGGATAATTGATTCAGTTATGTCATCATCATCGTCATCATCATCATTTAATGTCTACTTTCTATGTCTGCTGATATAGGCTGTATGGTTTGACAGGAGTTGGTAAGCCAGAGGGCTGCATCAGGCTCCAGTCATCTGTTTTGACATAGTTTTTACAGCTGGATGCCCTTCCCAATGCCAACCACTTACAGAGTGTACTGGGTGCTTTTTATACGGTACTGGCATGGGTCCTTTTATGTAGCATTGGCAAGGGTGCTTTCTACGTGACATAGAAATGGATGCTTTTTACAAGGCACCAGCACCCATGAGTTCACAAGACAAGATCTCTTGGTTGAGAGAAGGAGTAAAACTGAGAGATTAAGTATGATAGAGGTAGCTTTTTACAAAATATATCAGATGCATTCTATCATAGGCCCAGCACTAGAGAGATTGTCTCATATCAAACAAGACCCCGAAGAATCCTCTTCACTCTACATTGATGCGATTCATTTCTTCACCAACACCCAATAAGTTGTGTCCTTCCTGGCTGGTAGATAATGGAGTGGTGAAAGAGGAGCAGGGCCAGAGAGTGATAGATAGCAATATAATAGAAGGGAACAAAGGTGGTTAGACTGAGAGAATGATGAAGAGGGAAGTAAAGGAAGACAGAGAAAGAGAGCTGCATGATGATTGCTTGTGAGGAGATTCAATAGAAACAGCACAAGAGGTGTAAATGGAAAATAGATTGTGATGGATGATGATGGATGGCAATATTGGGTGTGATAGGAAACAGAATAGTGGGAGTGATGACTGGCGACAAAGAAGAGGAATGATATAAGAACAAATACAGATTCATATATACATTTATATATTCAAATATGCACATATATACATACATATATACATACATACATATATACATACATATATACATATATAAATATATACATACATATATACATATATAAATATATATA
>NC_068990.1:77928611-77931687 GCF_001194135.2 Octopus bimaculoides
GCAAGACAGGAAAACGAAACGGTGAAATAAATGAACAAAAAGGCTGTACAGCCAGACGTGAAGTGTGTATGTATTGAACGCTGTGAGGCACGAACTGGAGGAGCAAAGAAGTACGTGCGAGCTTGAGGAGTCCAAGAACAAAAATGAGCAACGAGAGGTAGAGAGGGAGAGAGATAGTAGTAGTAACAGTGAGAGAGGAAGGACGAGCAGCAAGAGATAGAGAGAGAGAGATAGTAGTGACAGGGAGAGGCAAAGAACAGTAGAGGGAAGAATGAGAGGGGGAGATAGATATAGAGAGTCGCGTTAGAAAAATAGTTAAAACTTACTGTATAAAGGTCAACGCGTGCGTTCTGTCGTGATACAAACAATATATGAGTATATGCATATATATGTACATGTATGTATACACACACACATACATACATACATACATACATACATATAGTTGAATGCATTGTGCCTGTGTATATAGGCCACCAAATCTAAATAAAACACAGATACTCATATTTCACACACACACACACACACACACACACACACTCATATATATTACACATACAGATGGTATATAATCATGTAAGAGTAAAATAATAGCAGATACAATTAAATCTGGAGTCATTCAACTCCAGTTTCAATCTTGCGATTTCTTCCTTATTACTATTTTATACACATACCTGGAATAAAATGTCTCTTTCTAAATTAGTTTAATCATTACAAGCAAAAATAGCTACAATTTAACACACATGCATGCCTTTCATTATCATATTGCCTACAGGAGCTGCATATTTTTGTATTATAAAACTGAAGGCATAGCATGTACAATTAGCAATGTAACACTTGATATATACATTGAATTAAAAGACTGGAAATTGTAGAAATGTAATACTTAATGTATATATTGAAATTATAAGATAGTGAAAACAATTGTCATTTACTTGATAGTACATTGAAATCCATGCTTTAAATTTGTATATTTAGATATAAGCAATTGTAGCGAAGAGGCGATGTTAATACTATCAATCCCAGTGCTCATCTGGTGCTTATTTTAATGACCCCCAAAAGGCTGAAAGATACACAAATGAATAGATGATCTCTGCATGGAACAGTTCTGACATATGGATTATTGGTTGTTTATCCACCCTGACCCAGTCCATTAATTCTGTTCCTGTTTCACCAATATAATTTTCCCTACATTATGGACATGTGTTGTAATTGTGATATTTTTTTTTTGCAATTCATATTTGCATTCATCTAAAATTTCTTCCCACTCTTGAACTTTTTATTTTACCCTGTTCAGTCATCTCACATGTACAACAACAAAGATTTTCATATTTTGTTACCTGCATTACTTCCCCTGCTAATGTGAATCTTGCCTCTCTTAAGAGTTTTTTTTCAAATTTGGCAATTGTCTTTGGCTGTTAATAATTTGTGACGAACTATTTTTCTTAGGTTTGAGGATTGGCATAGAATTAAAAGGTATCATTTGGCTGGATAGAAGTTGTGAGTTTTAGAACTGTGGCTGACTACAAATCAATTGTGGAGGTACATGGCTTAGTGGTTAGGGTGCCGGACTCATTATCATAAGATTGTGGTTTCAATTCCTAGACTGAGCAATGTGTTGTGTTCTTGAGCAAAACACTCCATTTTACATTTCTCCAGTCCAGTCAGCTGTAGAAATGAGTTTAGCATGGAAAAAGATGGGCACTGCCAGGCTTTCTCGCCCTAAATATGATGCACGACTGTAGTGCCCCAATGACCCCCAAGAGATTAAGGGATTTGTCAACATATGAAGTAAATTTCATTCAATTATTTCATTTCACTTAGTAATCCTAGTGGCACTTATCTCCTTCTCGGCATACAAATACTTTTGGTTCCGAAAGAACTCATCTAGTCTTTAACGGGTTTTGTTTTTCATCCTACTGAGTAGCCACACACATTCCTCACTAAGCCAGCCCCGTACTGGACTGGTTCAGTTGTCAACCACTTAACTATATGAAAGTAGTAGTGGATTATATGGTTATTAGCAGCAGGTTTCCATCAAATGATGCTGGTGGTTGTGGTGGAGGCGATACTGATGCTGGGTAACTGATACTGGAAGTGATGTGTAAAAGAGAGGTGCACATGCATACATCATACTGTCATCAAAGCTTGACAGTAAGTAATGGAGACGTCACTCATCTACAATGGAGTGGGTGTTTATTTACAGTGTGGTATGTGTGTGTGAGTGTGTGTGTGTTTGTGTGTGTGCATGCATGTGTGTATGTATGCATGTATGCACACACACACACATATATCTATATCATCATCATCATCATTGTTGTTTTAATGTCCACTATTTTGTGCTTGCCTAAGCTGGAGGGAATTTATTGAGGCAGATTTTCTATGGCCAGATGGCTTTCTTATAGCCAGTCCTCACCGGTTTCGAACTACAGTAATATTTTCCCCCGGCCAAACATGCTTACATAGAAAAGTGAAAACAATGGAGGCTGCTTGCAAAACAGTGATGCTGGCTTACAACTATCACACAATAGCACGTCAAAGAGACACTATCACACTCATGTATTTTTATACATATGTGTATATATGCATATATATGTGTGTGCGTGTGTATATATATGTATACACAGACATACATATACATATATCCATATGTATATATATATATATATATATATATATATATATATATATATATATATATATATATATATATATACATGGTAGGCTTCACTCCATTTCCATCTACCAAATTCACTCAGAAGCTTTTTGTAGAAGGCATTTGCCAAGGTGCTACCTAAATCTGTCCATATGATCAGGAAGTAAAGATGCTAACTACATGTTAACTGCAGCCTGTACAGCCTATGTTTCATGTTAACTACAGCTTATGCCTCAGTCATACCTATATATGTTTATATATATATATATATATATATCGTTACTTTTCATAAAAAACCTTTAGTTTTTTTATTTCCAATGTGCATTTTCACTTATTTTTCTTCTTACTTTTCCCTTACATTTCCACATGTAGTTTCTATTTTCTTTTTGTAACATATTTCTATTATATATATATACATAT
>NC_068990.1:77935117-77935692 GCF_001194135.2 Octopus bimaculoides
ATATATATATATATATATATATGTTTGTATGTATGTGCATATATATATGTATGTATGTATGTATGTATGTCTATGTATATGGTTATATATACGCATCAGTCTAGAAAATCTTGTATGTGGCGCTGCATTTTATATATGTATCAGCATATGTATGCATGTATGTATGTATGCATGTATGCGTATGTGTGGGTATGTGTAGTATGACTATAAGCCTATGTATACATATGCAGGCGTTTCCATGTGTTCATGTGACTGGCTGCATGTACGCATGTGTGCACGCATGCATGTGTATGTGTGTGTGTGTATGTGTACGTGTGCATCTATATGTGCATGTGCTTTTCACCCCCACTCCCCACTCACCCACCTGCCCCATGACCTTCACACTGTGCATGTGTTCCTGCCTGTCTGCCTGCATCACATGTTGCTACATTATCCAGGTGTGCATTAGCAACAGCAGCAGAAGCAGATGCAGCAAGGAGGAGGAGGAGGAGGAGGAGGAGGGGATGGGAAGAGGAGAGAAAAGAGGGAGAGAGAGAGAGAGAGAGAGAGAGAGAGAGAGAGAGAGAGAGAGAGAG
>NC_068990.1:77936971-77939634 GCF_001194135.2 Octopus bimaculoides
GTGGTGATGGTATGGTATGTTCTTATGATTGCAGTGGTGGTGGTGGTGGTGATTGTGGTGGTGGTGGTGGTGGTTGTCGTGGTGGTAGTGGTGGTTATTGTGGTGGTGGTGATGGTGGTAGTGGTGGTGGTTGTCGTGATGGTGGTTGTCGTGGTGGTGGTTGTCGTGGTGACTGGTGTTTGTTGTGGTGACTGTGGTAGTGGTTGTGGTGCTGGTGGTAGTGGTGGTGGTCATCATCACCATCGTCATCGCCGTCATCATCATCATCATCATGATAATGATGATATGGTTTGTCCTTATACTGGCCATGCTTTGAGTGGTAATGCAGGCAGCATTTTGAGATGCAGAAGTATAGGAGGTAGTTGTGTCGGTGGTCATCATGGTTGCACAGGTGGTTGCTTTTTTTTCTTCATAGTGATTCTATTAGTAATTGTAATAGAGATAGTGCAAGTGGTGGTTGTAGTGGAGGTCATGCTTATGGCTATAATGGATGTGGTATTGGTGGTTGTGACCACTGTCAATGGTTATGATGGAGATAGTACCAGTGGTTGTTATGATTCTGTTTGTAGTTGGGAAGCTCTTTAGTGTTAGTAATAATTGTAGAGGCTGTTTAGGTAGTAGTAGTAGTAGTAGTAGTAGTAGTAGTAGTAGTTGTTAGGGAGGGGGTGTCATAGTTGTAGCAGTGTTGGGTCGGGTAGGTTGTGGTGGCAATGGTCATTGTGATACTGTTTATAGTTATGCTGGTAGAAGTGATTGCCATTTAACCCTAGGTCAGCCATGAGTGAATAGGCCTATGATGTAGGACATTCCAGCAGTGACCATCCTGCATTTTATTCAGACATTATATAGATAGATAGATAGATAGATAGATAGATAGACAGATAGATACATTCATACATACATATATACGCACATACACACATACACACACATATATATATACACATCTAAAAGTACATATATATATATATATATATATATATATACACATATATATATATGCACATATGTATGTATGTATGTATGTATGTATATGCGTACATATGCATATATGTATGTATATACACACACACATCTGAAACTATATAATTATATACATACACACTCATACAGACACACACACATATAGGACATTATCAATTGTGCTCTTCCTTCTCCAAGATAATAAGGGTATGATCTGATGAGAGGAGTTTGGTTGCTATTTCTAACAAGTTGAACCAGAATGTAGAGAGAGAGAGAGAGAGAGAGAGAGAGATAGAGAGAGAGACTCCCCTTTCATTGACAGTTGTTATTTGGCACCAGGTAACTCCTCAGATCAAATTGACTTATGATCAAAAGCAATCCACTCATGACCATACCATCTTTGAGCATATAAGATACGGCATTGTAAGAAACTGTGATTCCATCTTTCTTTTCCTTTCTTAAAACAATGGTAAGGGGTGTGATTTGAGGGTAATTTAGCTGCTGTTTGTAGCAGGTTGTGCAACTGGGTAAATGCTGCGCTCCATTCATTTAGTAATGTTAGTTTTGATTGTGGAGGAGATAATGTTGTTGGTAGAAGTGGTGGTGGTGGTGGTACTGGCAGTAGTAGTAGTAGTAAGAGTAGTAGTAGGAGTAGTAGTAGGAGTAGGAGTGGTGGTGGTGATGGTGGTTAAGACAATACTACTGGCCATAGTAAAAATAGCGGTAATAATAGCAGCGGTGATAGTTTTGGCGGTAGCATTGTTGTTTGCAGATAGTAACTATGTTGGTTGGTGGTCCCTGTTTTGTTGTTGACAGAATGTAGTAGTAGCAGTGGTCATGAATGGATTGGTGATAGCACCAATAGATCTATTACTGAAAGAGTAGCGATAATGGTTATGCTATATTGGAAGTCTTCTTGTTAGTGTTTGTGGTGGTGGTGGTGGTGGTGGTGGTGGTGGTGGTGGTGGTATTAGGTGTAGCGGCAGAGCACTGGTGATGATATTGGTAGTCTTTTTTTTGTAGGTGTTAATAATGATGATGGTGATGATGATGATGGTGGAGGCGGTGCCGGTGATGGTAATGTTGGTGGAGGTGGAGGTGGTTATGGTGCTAGCAGTGGTTGTGGTGGTGGCGTTAGTGATGCTAGTGGTAGTATCAGTGGTAACAGTAATAAATTTTGGTAGTATTAGTAGATGTACCAATGTTGGTGGCTAGTGATAGTAGTAGTATTAGTAACAGACTTTGGTAATGTTAGTGATAGCATCAGAAGTAGTAGTAGTAGTAGTAGTAGTAGTAGTGATTGTCTTAGTAGTAGAATCTGTGGTGATGGTGGTGGTGGTTGTAATGTTTGTGGTGCAGTATAGTATTGGTGCCAGTGTGGTTGATAATGTTAGCTAATGATGATGATGATGATGATGATGATGATGATGATGACGACGACGATGATGATGGTGGTGGTGGTGGTGGTGGTGGTGATGGTAGGGGTTGTGGTGGTAAGGTGGTGGTTATGGTAGTGGTGGTGGTGGTAGTGGTGGTGTTAATAGTGCTTGTCAGTGGATGGTGATGGAAGCTGTTGCTACTCATATTGTTGTGTTGTCGTTGTTGTAGTTCTTGTTATTGTTGTTGTTGTGGTTGTTGTTGTTGTTGTTGTTTGGCCCCAGGACAGCCCTACTCAGGCAGAGCTACAATCAAAGACACTC
>NC_068990.1:77939691-77941019 GCF_001194135.2 Octopus bimaculoides
GATTCAAACATTATTATCCTTCATTCATTTTCTGGGTTTTTTTTTTTTTAAGATAATAAACTGGGTACAATTTGAGGAAGTTTTAGCTACTACTTCTAGCAGTTTGAAATATAATACAGAGGTTAGTGGTAGTGATTGGTTGAAGTGCAGGAAATAGTTTGTAACATAGTGTTGATGTGTGGTTGTTGTAGTCACGTAGAGACAAGGTTGTAAATAAATATATATAGAGAGAAGACAAATGATAAATGGTGTCTATATGTGTGTGTTAGAGTGTGCATGTGTATGTGTGTGTGTGTGTATGTGTGTGTGTATGTGTGTGATGTGTCTCTTTATACATGTCTGTGTGTGTGTGCATCTATGATGTGTATGTGAGTGTGTGTACATGTGTTTGTCTCTCTGTACTCTTCATACATGTCTGTGTCTTTGTATGTATGTGTGCTGGTCTGTGTACACGTGTGTGAGTGTGTGTGTGTGTGTGTGTGTGTGTGTGTGTGTGTGTATGTGTCTGTACATGTTGTATATGTTGCTGTCCATTTGTAAATCTGTATATGCTTGTGTGTATTGTATGTGTAAGTGCATCTTTTTCTCTGTGTGTACATGTGTTTGTATTTATGCATATGTAATCCTCTGAATACATATGTGTGTGTATTTGTATGTATACACGTGTGTGTACAGTATGCGTATACATGCTTATCCCCAAGTCAGTGTTGATTTATGGTTAAAAGCATTCCAGCCATGATCATCCTGTCTTTTTATAGATAAGTAGTATTACACGAATGTATCCTGACCTTATAATAAGCTGGTAATATATAATCTAAAGGGAATTTGACTTCTATTTCTAGCAAGCTGATTAACCATGTAGAGGTTTCCTTATTGGCTTGTGTGTGTGCTTGTGTGTGCATGTGTGTGGGTGTGTTATGTTTGAGAATGTATGTCCATGTGTATGTATATCTGTGTGAATGTTTGTATACGTGTTTATGTATATGTTTACATGAATGTATATGTATGTGTGAATTATATACATACATACACACATACATACATACATACATACATACATACATACATACATACATACATACATACATATATATATATATATATATATATCAGAAGACAGAGAAGATAGGTTGATTGACATCCAGATGGATAAAAAAATTGATATGTATATATATATATATATATATATATATATATACACACATATGTGTTTGTGCATGTGTAGTATGCATGTGTATATACATGAATGTGTGTGTGTGTGTGTGCATTTGTGTTAACAAATGAACATGCTAACAAGATGCTAACATGATGTCTGTGATTGTGTATGT
>NC_068990.1:77942876-77943776 GCF_001194135.2 Octopus bimaculoides
GTAGTGGTGGTGGTGGTGGTGGTGGTGGTGGTGGTGGTGGCTGTGAAAGAGCTATGGAAAAGGTAGAGCAAGATAAAAAGATAGATTGCCAGATAGGTAGACAGATAAAGAGACAGTCGAATCTGATTTGCAAGAGAAAACCATGAAAAATGCCATTAAAACATACACACACACACACCTCACACACACACACACACACATGCTCATACATACATACACATGCTAGCCCATACAAACAGCCCTATCCATTAATATACCCCAACACACACACATTATAGTCCCTACTATACTATCGCTATCTCACACAGTCTATGCTACTATCACAATTGCAACAGTGAGAAATAAAACCCACTTTTCGTTCCTTTAGTCTGTGCATGTCTTAGATACAGAATATGAAAAAGAAAAATTGCCTCCTTGGAGCATTTTGTCATGCAATCCAAGATATATTATGCGCAGCGTTTTGCCATGTTCCACTCTAGATTTCCAAATTGTAGTTTATAATGTAAGGTAATGTTTGGTTACTAACGTGGCCTGTTCACAGAATACTGGGCTTTTGAATTTTATTCTGACATATTCCTGATAATAACATCCATTAATCTTTTTCATCTTTTATCTTTTACTGGTTTCACTCATTAGACTGTGACCATGCTGGGATTAATGCCTTCAGGGGTTTTATAGTCAAACAAATCAACCCTAGTCCTTATTTTTTTTTTTTGGTAAATTTTATGCCTTATACTTGCTTTATTAGCTATTTTGCTGAACTGCTAAGCTACAAGGATGTAAACAAACTAACACTAATTGTCATGTGGCAGTGGTGGTAATGGGGACAAATACAACATTAACACAAAGAAAACACACATATATACACAAGTATATATATATATATATATATATATATAT
>NC_068990.1:77944243-77945448 GCF_001194135.2 Octopus bimaculoides
TTGCCAGTGCCCCTGGACTGGCTCTTGTGCAGGTGGCACACAAAATACACCATTTTGAGCATGGCCGTTGCCAGTACCGCCTGATTGGCCTTCGTGTGGGTGACACGTAAAAGCACCCACTACACTCCCTGAGTGGTTGGCGTTAGGAAGGGCATCCAGCTGTAGAAACTCTGCCAAATCAGATTGGAGCCTGGTGTAGCCATCTGGTTTCGCCAGTCCTCAGTCAAATAGTCCAACCCATGCTAGCATGGAAAGCGGACGTTAAACGACGATGATGATGATGATGATGATATATATATATATGCACACAATATATACATACATATATATGTATTCTATATTTTGAGGCATGCACAAAGTAAAGGAATATGAATTGTATGTCTTTAATTGAGTTCACTTATTTGCGAGCATTCAGGCTGAGTCTAAGGTTTGAGGATACCATCCTTCATTCCTCCATCCCTTCTTACCAGTTTCAGAAACCCAGTAAAAGATCATAAGCACTGCCTTTCTCTCCTGACCAAAAGCAAAACATTAAAAATTTAGATTCTGTAAATCAACATTTACTGTATTTACCAGTGTATAATGAGAGAAATTCTGTAGAAAACATTGAGTGAGAAATATCAGTGGTTTCAACCAAACATTACAATATATTAATGTATTCCTCTAAATTCTGGTCTTCTGCTTCATTTTTTAATGATATTTATAGAGAGCTAAGTAGAAGAAAGAAATAAGATTTGGTGCCTGTTTTTCTTTCTTGTCTCTGTAAACATGTTGACTTTGACTGAAATATATGGTGCTCTAGTTGACTATTTAACAAGTGTTAATTGAAGATATTCATTGGATGAACACTGACGTCACATGTTTAAGGGATGAAGCACTGTCTTTATTCGCCGTCTGGATAGTGGTTTGACTAAATATAGGCAATGTCAACAGGTTGTATATGTAGATGTTGATTAAATAAATATGTGGCTGTAGCTATGTGGTAAGAAGTCTGCTTTCTGACAACATAGTTCTGCATTCGATCCCACTGCATGGTACCTTGAGTAAGTGTCTTCTGCTATAGCTCTGGGGTCAAAGCCTTGAGAATGAATTTAATAGAGAGAAGTAGAAGAATCCCATCATATATATATATATATATATATATATATATACATATATATATATATATATATATATGCATACATAGATATACACACAGACATATA
>NC_068990.1:77945596-77953661 GCF_001194135.2 Octopus bimaculoides
TATATATATATACATATACATACATACATACATACATATATATATATATATATACATATATATATATTTGTATGTATATATACACATGTATATATATACTTACATTACTTACATACATATATGCATATATATATATATATATATATATATATATAATAATATTATACATACATGTACACGTATCCATTTAGGGTTACCATGGTAGAGATTAATGATAATTTTCATTTGAGTTGAGTCTGTCTCTTGTTAGTAGGTAAATAAGTTTACTCTAGCCCAAGACTATAGTAAAGGACACATGCAATATGACTGAACCCAGAACCCAGAACCATGAGGGTAGGAAGCAAACTTCTTACCACATAGTCATACCTGCACCTATGTCTGTGTTACATACTGGCATGAGTTGAATGGTTTGAAAAGGTCCAGCAAGCCTAGCCTGACGACTGTGTCCTGCTCCAGTGTCTGCTTTTGCAAGGTTTCTGCAGTTGGATGCCATTCCTAATGCTAACCATTTTGCATAATGAACTGCATGCATTTCTCAGGGCACCAGCATAAGTGGAGCCACTGAATAACTTACAAGTAAAAAGCCTCCCACAGAGTTGGGGTGCAGTATTGAAAGAGGTGGTTTTGTGCCAGATGTAGAAAGACTTAAACAGGAAAGTGTGTGAGAGAGAGAGAGAGAGTACAGGTGTTTTGATGTGGAGGAAATACATGAATACCCTAGTAACAAAAGGAGAAAAAGATAGTGAGGATGTATGTTTGTATGGAGGCACGTGGCTTAGTGGTTAGGGTATTGAACTCACAAGCATAAGATTGTGGTTTCGATTCCTGGACTGAGCAATATATTGTATCCTGGGTGCCCTTCCTAGCATCATATGATATTGAATTCTTTTCCAGGTTGATTTATCCCTTGTCATCTTTCCAGGATTGACAACAGAAGTTCTAACCATACACTGCAGTCATTATTGTCATCATTATCATCACCATCATCACACCACCACTGTCATCATCATCATCATCATCATCATCATCATCATCATCATCATCATCATCTTCATCATCATCATTACTATTATTATCATCATCGTAATTATGATTAATGCTAATGTTAATATTTTATTTATTCTGGAATTTCTAATTTATTAATATACTGTTTTCTATTTCTCTTTTCAGGTCAAGGTCAGATGTCTGGTTCCCGGTCATCTGTTACCACTCCAGATGCATGCCCATCAGATGACTATTATGACTGGACCTGGGCTGCTGTTAAAGGTTCCCCAGGACCGACCCGCAAAGCTGCTGCAACCCAGACACCAGCTCGCTCACAAATGGTACGCAAACACAGTACAGATTCTCTGCTGGCATACCGTACATATCAAATGGATGATCCACTGGCAGCTGCAGCTGTAGTGCAAGGTCAGAAGGCTGGAAACACTTTACCTTCAGTGGCAAAAACAGGCAAGCCTGTTGGAGCTGCGGCAACCTCTACCTCACTCGGCAGCCCTGTGGATCGAGCAAAGCGTTTTGATGCAAATGGAAGGACTGTGACACGGCCAGCATCCAGATTCAGGGATTTACAACTTTATAAAAAGCCACTGCAGATCCACTATGGAGACTACGAGTCCTACAGAAGTGACATGAAAAGAAAGGTCGAGGTGCAGAAAATTGCAGGCCTCGACGGAATGCTAGGAATCCATGTTCTGTCTGGTCAAGGCTTAAAATCATCCAGGACAACATTACGGGATTTGTATTGTGTCGTTGCAGTTGACTCAATCAATAAAGCACGAACAATGATTCGTACCGGTGCTGTGAACTTTGACTGGGATGAAGCTTTCGATATAGAACTTGAAGAAGCCAAAGAGGTGTCATTTCTAATCTACAACTGGGACCCTAATTTTAAACATCGGTTGTGTTTCCATGGATCAGTAGTATTACCAAATTACATAGTTAGTGGTGAAAACAAACATGTAGCCCTCAAAGTGGAACCAAAAGGAGTTCTTTATATTGAGCTACTTTATAAAAAGCCTGCGATTTCCTTACAGCGACTGCCATCAGCAAAGAAGAATGCCTTGTTTGGAACTGATCTTGATGTTGTAATAAGCCGAGAAAATTCTGGATTTGATGTACCATTAATAGTGAAGAAATGTATTGAAGAAATAGAGATTCGAGGACTAGAAGTTGTTGGCATTTACAGACTGTGTGGCTCTGCCAGGCGGAAATCACAGTTGCGAGAACTCTTTGAAAAAAATTCTGCTGATGTTAATCTATCCGTGGAATTTGTCACAGACATACATACGATCACAGGTAAGTGTGTGAATTTTCCCTCAGACATGTATCATTTCCAAATAATATTTTCCATTTACTAACATAAACATTATTGTTATTACAGTTATTAGATTCTGACTTTCGTTTCATTATTCAATTGTGCACCAAAATAAATGTTCAAAACAGCTAATAAATTAAAGTGGTAACCAACAAGCAGCTGACAAACATCGTACTGAGCACTGTTGAGACACCCTCAGCCCTCTTGACAATTTTAAAGATGTGGTTTGTCCAATGCAAATTGTTGTTAACAATACTGCCCAAGATATGATATGTCTTAGGGGAATCTCTGAGTTATTTCCCATGGATTGATGTTAGCTTGTTAGTTGTGTATGTGCGCGTGCGTACATGCGTGTGTGCGTTTGCATATGTATTTGCATGTGTGTGTGTGTGTGGGGGGGGATTATATTTCCTTTTACCAACACTGAGCCACCAAAAGCCTATATATATAACTAACTGGCACTCCGTTGGTTATGACTACAAGGGTCCCAGTTGATTTGATCAACGGAAGAGCCTGCTTGTGAAATTAATGTGCATGTGGCTGAGCACTCCATAGACACATGTACACTTAACATATGCCATGTGATTCTTAAACCTGATAGGATTTTTTTTTTTATTATTATTAAATGCATTGAAATGATGTCTAAATTATGAAATATTTTGATAGTTAATCACATGGCCATGGTCCATATTTCTTATATTTTCACAACCATAGATTCCAATATAATTATAATTAACTCCCCATTGATTCTAGATGGGAATTAGCAGATGTTATTGCTATGAATGAAGTGAAAATGAATTCAAAGACCTCCAGTATTCAATGATGCAACAGTGTTATTTAATAATATGAAAATAAGAATTAAAATTATAAAATAAATAGCAATATATTCTCATAGTGTTACATTCTCACAATTGATCAAGTCCTTTTTACCATACCTTCAAATTGACCAAGTGTTTGTGAATGAAATTTGTTACATGGAAATTGTGTAGAAGCCATAAATGCTCACACACACACACACTCATTCATTCACACACACACACGTGCACATGTATTAGTGTAGTATAGTTTGCATGAAGCATTGTCTAAGATATATAAATGTTTTTAATTATATTTTTTAAAACAAAAACAATGTAAATTATAAAAATAATACAGACCAATGGTTTAAACTGGTATTTCAATATTTCAGGGTTAGGGCCCCTTCTTCTGGAAATCCTTGGAAAAAATGTTGTTGTTAGCTGATTTTCTTGATCTGTAGTATGTGTGTATGAATGGTTGTTTTGCATTGCTATAATAGCCAGTCAGCCACATACAGTTCAGATCAGTCATTAACATGTTGATTAAAATAGCTTCTTTTATTCTTAAGTTCCCAATGTTTCTTTCTGTAACTTCAATAGAAATCTGGGTACATTCATTTTATTGATAACATTGATACATTGTACAAACAGATGTGTGGTAATAACAACCCTATGGATTATTCACAGATTCTTGTCAGATGTAATGGAAAACATGCCCTTAGGTAACACCAAGAAATATATATTGTTGCTCTATTATTCAACTGAACAAACCAATTAAATATCAAAATGTCTGAGATGAACTATTGTTAATTGTTAGTATATTTTCTTAAGCTCAGCTTTAGAGATGAAAAGAAAGTCTTTTAATTTTTACATCTTAATGCTTTGATTGGTGATCAAACCAATTGAGACAAAGAGTAAAGTATTTTTTTTCCTTGACACTGCATCACTATCAACGTTATTCTCTTCCAACTACTCCCACCTACTCCTATATAATGTGTGGTAGCCATACATTCCCTCTGTAGCAAGACATACTTTAGCTTTGACATAAAGCCACCTCTCCCATCTCAAGTACTTCCCTTTAGTTAATAGCAGAAGCAGATTCATCTTCCTTGATCCCCTTTTCTGTCTTGCAAGTTACTTGGCAACCTCACTAGTGCCAATGGCATGTAAAAAACACCCAGTACACACTGTAAAGTGGTTGACATTAGGAAGGACATCCAGTTCCAGAAACCATGCCAAAGCTAATACTGAAGCTTAGCATAGCTCTGCAGATCACTGAATCCTGTTAAACCATCCAGTCCATTCCAGCATAGAAAACAGACATTAAATGATGATGATGGTGATGAGGTTATGAATTTGAGAAATTTAATAATATAAGTCAACTCATATTACTATATCATATACAGATAGTCATTGACTGAAATTATATGTATTTTTTCACCAGGTATTTATTAAGTATGAGCTTCCTAATGCTCGATACATTAGATATGTTAACACAAACTAATCCATCTACTTATGTAAACCAACCCACGAGTGACACTGAATGCTTCCCTGAAGACCTCTCTTAATTAATGCACTAATGTGGGACCAAGTTAAAAATGTCCAAACAAGCTCAACCGAATAATGAACTAATCTATTGATTTTCATATGTGTATCATCCTTAAATTATTTCATTCTCTAATCCATTAACTTTTTGAATTACATTTTTATATATGCCCACTGAGAAAGTAAATATCAACTTTCTAACACTGAGGAAGTAAATACTTGCCATTCAGAACTTTGTATACAGCTCTGCAAATGATGTTTTAGCTTGCTGTTATTAATTCAAATCTCTTGGAACCCTTAATCTTGATGAAGCAGTCATCTTTTGAGAAACTAGCTGATGTCGTGTCCCAACAGATTAATGGGCTTTAAGACATTGATATCATAGAAAGCAAAGTGGACTGCTAGAATTGGTAGATTTTTGGACAAAATACTTTACAATATTTAGCTGTGTGTGAGGCAGCCAGCTGCTAGAGCCATTCGTATGCTGGGCAAAATTCCTAGCAGCATTTCATGTCTTTATGTTCTCAGTTCAAATAGTGTCAAGGTCGGATTTGCCTTCATCCTTTCGAGGTCAGTAGAATAAGTACTAGTTGATTACTGGGATCAATGAAGTTAACTTACCCCTCCCCTGAAATTGCTGGCCTTGTGTTAGAACCTGAAAGCAATAGTTAGTTGTATGTAAGGTAGCAAACTGGCAGAGCCGTTAGCATGCTGGGCAAAATGCTTAACAACATTTCATTTGTTTTTACTTTCTGAGTTCAAATGCCACCAAGGTTGACTTTGCTTTTCATCCTTTCAGGGTCGATAGAATAAGTACCAGTTGAGTACTGGGGTCGATATAGTTGACTTACCCACTCCCTTGAAACTGCTCACTTTGTGCCAAAATTTAAAGTCAATATTTAGCAGCATATTTGGTCATTTTGAGATCAAAGTCTGTTGAGGTTGACTTTGCTTTTCATTCTTCCATGTTTTCAGTTTGAGTTATAAGTCAACTGTAATAATTATACAAGCAAAGGCGGTGAGCTGGCAGAATCATTAGCAGACCAGGCAAAATGCTTAGTGGTATTTTGTCCATCTTTATAGTCCAAGTTCAAATTCTGTCGAGGTTGAGTTTACTTTTCATCCATTTGGTGTCAATAAAATAAGTATCATTTGAGTATTTGTGTGTGTGTGTGTGTGTGTGTATGTGTGTGTGTGAGTGTGCATCCATGTGTGTGTGTGTGTGTGTGTGTGTGAGTGTGTGTCTCCACTACATGACTACTGGTGTTGGTGTGTTTATGTCCCTGTAATGTAGCAGTTTGGCAAAGTCTACAGATAGACCAAGTACCAGGCTTTAAAAAAAAAGTACTGGGAGTCAATTGATTCAACTAAAAGTTCTTCAAGGCAGTGCCCCAGCATGGCCACAGTCTAGAGACTGAAAGATGTGAAAGATAAAAGATACCAGCAATAATTTGGCTTTCATTCAATTCAATCCACATTTCTTTGAATATGTAAACCTGCAGTATCTAATACAGTGTCTAAAACCTCCAGCCAATTATATTATGGTTCACTTGATGTAATATAAAATTTTAAAAACACATTCTCCAGAATGTGGATAGTAAGTGGTTAAAAACAATGAAGAAAAAGCCAAAAGTGACAGAATATCTTAAATGCAGAAATAAATTAGATTATGTAAAAGCAACTAGCATAGAACACATTATACAGAAAGACAAGTTACGAAGTAGAATATTTTTTTATTACCATTTACAGTTAATGCAATAATAGATAGAAATATGGTTTGATTGAGCTGAGATGTTAAAACAGACAAGATAAAATAGATAGAGTAGATCAAAACTAACTGATAAAGGAAAGTAAAAGAATATTGAGTTTTAACCCTTTGATTCCTAACCTCCTTGGCACTATTTGATCCTGTGCCAGGGCTTCTGAGCCATTTTTACTCAGGTCTGACAGGGATTAGAAGTGAGGTTGTCATAACTTATATATGATACAATTTCTGCATTGTCAGTAGGCTATAAAGCATGTAAAAACTTTATATATACTTACTAATGATTGGTCAATTAAAATAGGGTCAAAACATGCATAATCAAATATGCTGCACCCAGTGACCCTTTAGCAATTTACCAGTGCTGCAACATGTGCATGCCTAGCATTGCCATTGTTATACCAGTGTTACAGGCTCTAAGGGTTAAAGCATAAAAAAAATTAACCCCTTGGCTTTAACAACACTTAGATCAGATAACATATGACATGAACAGAAAATATTAACAGCGCATAAATACATACTAAACACAACACAAGCACAAGGTGCTTATAAGGAAGCTTCATCATCATCATCATCATCATCATCATCATCATCATCATCATTTAACATCTGTTGTCTATGCTGGCATGGGTTGGATGGGTTAACTAGAGCTGCCAAGCCAGTGAGGCTGCACCAGACTCCAGCATGATTTGGCATGGTTTCTACGGCTGGATGCCCTTTCTAACACCAACCACTTTACAGAGTGTACTGAGTGCTTTTACATGGCACTATACAGGCACTTTAACATGGCACCACAAAAGCACTTTTACATGACACCACACGGACACTTTTGTGATCAGGGAGGGTTAACCTGAGGTTAAACAACAGTAACCAGCTGTTCTCAACCACAGCTCCCAGGGAAGCATGCAACTCTCAAGCATTATTTCGGTAGCCCTGATGATTGTGAGCCCGACAACCTAACCACTGAGACATGCCCCTTCACTTGTTGTATACGCATAATACGTACTCATACAAAATACCCATACAACATTGATATGCCGCACAGTACCATGTGTCATACTACATGCACATACACACCTCACAACATGTAGAAAACACACAAGCCATCTATAATAATAAATGCCAAAACGAATTTTTGTGTGCCAGTGTGCCATGTGGTTGGTAAGCAAGCTACTTACCACAATATAATGATATCAAACTGAATGGTGTCTAAGTAAGATGTCTATATGTTAACCCTTTCGATACCAACCTGGCTGAAACTGGCTCTGGCTCTGTAGTACAAATGTCTTGTTTTCGTAAGTTTTGAATTAAAATCTTCCCCCGAATCTTAGTAATAGGATCTTGTTCAAAACGGGGGCACCAGTATTTTCTTAACGAAATACTTTGAAACTTGGGACACTGGTAGAATGTGTCATATAAAACATCTTTTTCTCTTAGTCTTCTTAACAAAAAAACGTACATCGCAAGTTATTTCATGTTAAAGTTGTCGTATTTCTGTAATTTCAACCAATGACTGACGTCCATTTAGCCATAAAAATTAAGTGCTGACTACGTAAACAAACGATTCTCAAACGATTCTCAAACGATTCTGGCGGTGATAAAATTATTATTTCCTTGTCAAAAAATGGCTGAAGCATATTGGCAGTA
>NC_068990.1:77953921-77955130 GCF_001194135.2 Octopus bimaculoides
GAAATTATCGAAATAAGACAATTTTTTACATGAAATAAATTCGAATACAAAAATTTTTTTCTGTTCTATAACACAAAATAGATAAGTATACGAAGTTTGAAAGTCTTTCGGTACCAAAAACACTACATAAAACATAAATGAAAACTGGTGCCCCTGTTTTGAACAAGATCCTAGTAATAATTTATGTTCCTAACACTAGCTTAATGATAACTAAGTTATTTTACTAAATTCTTTGTTATATTTAAAATTAATTGAAAGAAACACAGAGCATCTCAAAACTCTTGATATGACTGATAAGCAACTAAATAAGGAAATAATTGAGGGGTTTGCTGTTGTAGTTGTTGTTGTTGTTGTTGTTTAGCCTCAGGTCAGTCGCTGCTTGACCTCTGACCAAACAGACCTACTATCAAAGACATTAAGTCCCCCAGCAACTGGCAGAATTGTGTGTGTGTGTGTGTGTGTGCGTGTGTTTGTCTGTTTTGTCTTACACTGCTGCTTGACATCTGGTGTTAGTTTGTTTATGTCCTTAGCAGTTCAGCATGAAATATTGAGGGAATAAGCATCAAGTTAAAAAAAAAAAGAAGAAAAAAAATGTACTGGTGGCAGCTTGTTCAACTAAACACTTCACTTCGAGGCAATACCACAGCATGGTTGCAGTCCAATAACTAAAAACAAGTGAAAGATAAAAGATAAGACACAAAACAACAACAACAACACCCAACAAACAAACTCAGAATTCCTTATTGTCTTTTCCTTCCATAAGATAACACTAATTTGAATATCAATATAAAAGATAAAGAATATATGATTAATATTGTCAATAACAGTAACATACTTCCAAGTTGCACAACTGCCTTGATCTAAAACTCTCTGTTGAATGTGAAACAATTACATCATAGAAAAGTCATTTTTATCATTTAAGAATTTACAGAAAATTTGTGGTCTTCATTTTCATTTATTCCTTAATATGTCAAAAATTTCATCAAAAGTACAAGTTTAGATGTGTGGTTAAGAAGTTTGTTCTGCATCCACATGGCTTTGGGTCTAGTGTCACTGTGTGCCACCTTGGGCAAGTGTCTTCTACTATAGTCCCAGACTGGCCAGTACCTTTTGAGTGGATTTGGTAGATGGAAAGAGTATGGAAGCCCGTTGTGTGTGTGTGTGTGTGTGTGTGTGTGTGTGTGTGTGTGTGTGTGTGTGTGTGTGTGT
>NC_068990.1:77955539-77958164 GCF_001194135.2 Octopus bimaculoides
TCTCTCTCTCTCTCTCTCTCTCTCTCTCTCTCTCTCTCTCTCTCTCTGTCTCTCTCTTTCTCACTTTTTTTTATCTTGTTCATCTTTTGACTGATAGATCTTACTCTGTCAGGGACCAGGTCACTGAAATATGCAGAAAATCTTGACATATTAAGAACTAAAGAAAAAGTGAAGAAAGAAGCAGTTTTGTGTGTGCTTTCCAATGATTAAGATAACCTTCTCATGATGAAACAGATAACCACCTCCTCCTTGTACCATCAGATCAACAAACAACCTATGGTAACTTCCTTGACAATTGACTATTGATGTGATCAATCTTGGACAATTCAGCATTGGGCAGCAAGTGGTGTATAAGCTCATTGCCCATCGGCTGTTTTAAGTTACAGACCATCGTGACAGAGTCACTCATACTGACACCTGCCTGGGTTTAATACCAACAATAAAGGTTTGCTTGAGGCTCTCAATTTACTACCAACAAAGATGGTTAAAATATGTTAGTTTCTACATGTGCACAATGTAGGCTGGAAGGACTGCTTACATGTTCTAGGGCAGACCATGAGTTTCATACAACCCGTGGATTTCATGCAACCCACCAGACTTTCTCAATGACATGCCTAATTCCACAGGTAAAAATGCTTACTAAAATCTTTTTAGGAGTGTGCCCTACCTAATGACAAGCCATGTCTCATGCAGCTCATTCCTTGAAAAAAGGCAGCCCATGCCTGGTTTAGGGTGTGTAAATTAGTCTTGAAGGCCACCAACAGGATCTGCAGTATACAGCACCAGCAACATATATATATATATAGAGAGAGAGAGAGAGATGGATGGATGGTTGGATGGATGGATGGATGGATGGACATACATACAGACAGACAGACAGACAGACAGATGGGTGGACGGAAGAACAGATAGACAGACAGGCAGAAGGATGGAAGGATGGATGGAAGGACAGACAGATAGATGGATGGATAGATAGACGGACGGAGGGACAGATGAACAGGTGGACAGACAGACAGACAGACAAATGGACGGACGGACGGACGGACGGACAGACAGATTTATACATCAGTAAGCAGTATATTAATGGTTATGGCATATGACTGGTCAGAATGTTACTGTTTCCTTTCACATCAACTTTTGCACCTAGACAGTATTGACAACTCTTCAGGCATAATGACCAGAAGTGTTGTCAATATTGCCTAGGTGTAATAGCCAACGTGTAAGATTCTGTAAGATTCTGACCAGTTATATAAGCATAATCATTAATATACTGTCTGATGGTGTATACACAATTATAATTGCTCTATTACTCATAGGTTTTATTTCTTGTAGGCAAAGAAATAAATCACTCTGCTGAGATCCTGGTCTTGTTGAGCCTTCAGTAAAGATAGATTATTGAATACATCATCATCATCATCATCATCATTTAATTTCCATTGTCCATGCAGGCATGGGTTGGATGGTCTGACTGGGCTGGCACACTGGAAGGCTGCACCAGGCTGAAGTCTGCTTTGGCATGGTTTTCTACAACCGGATGCCCTTCCTAACACCAACCACTCCAAGAGTGTAACAGGCGCTTTTACGTGCCACTGGCACAGGTGTCATTTCCATGCCACCAAAGTGCTTTTACATGCCACCGGCACAGGTTCCATTTCCGTGCCACCAGAGTGCTTTTACATGCCACCAGCATGAGTGCCAATTTGTGTGACACCAGTATCTGCCACAACTGCGATTTTGCTCAGCTTGATGGGTCTTCTTCTCAAGCACGACATAATGCAAAAGGTCTCAGTCATTATCAGTTATAAATTATAGGCGCAGGAGTGGCTGTGTGGTAAGTAGCTTGCTTACCAACCACATGGTTCTGGGTTCAGTCCCACTGCATGGCACCTTGGGCAAGTGTCCTCTACTATACCCTCAGACTAACCAAAGCCTTGTGAGTGGATTTGGTAGACGGAAACTTAAAGAAGCCCGTCATATATATGTTGTTGGCATCCTTTTGTCTCAGGAGACAATGGAGTTGTGCATAAACTAATCCAGTCTGGTTTTTACATTTCATGTCCTCTCCAGTTTTGCACAGGCCTGGGCTAGATGTAAGAAAATCCTGAGTAGCCCAATCGTTAGGATTCGCCTCTCAACCTTGCTGATGTAGTCCAAAGGAGTGCAGAGCATTACATTTGGCGCCAGCTTGATTGCAGGAGCTACCAGAAGAATGTCGAGTCGAACACTAAACCGCCTACGGGGGCCCCATTCCGGATTTCTTTGAAGGTTGTCTCCTTACCATAACCCTGGATTGGAGCCCATACCGGATACTGTCAGCCGGAACCAGCTGAGCCCAGGAGTCATGTCAGGCAGGGTCATCACTCCCTGAAGTAGTGAAGAAAATCACTACCCACTACCTAACGTACATATGTTTATGTATATATATATATATATATATATATATATATAAAACAAATAATAAATGAGTATATGCATATATACGTACAGGTATGTGCATACCTACGTCTACCTGTATATATAGGTGCATATCTGGGTACAGGACATTGCAAACAAAACGTACACAAGAAAATAATAATAACCAGAGTACAGAAAACACACAGGCCACATAGAGAACATTTTCCTTCA
>NC_068990.1:77959977-77960634 GCF_001194135.2 Octopus bimaculoides
CACACACACACACATACACATATATATATATGTTTGCAAGCATATATATATATATATATCATTATTTTCATCGTCATTTAACGTCCATTTTCTATGCTCGCATGCGTGTATGGATGTGTGTGTGTGTGTGCGCGTGCATGTGCGTGTGTGCTTGCAAATGCATGTGTGTGAATGCTGACATGAGTTGGCTGGTTTGACAGGGTGTGCTGAGTCCAAGAGCTGCATCATGCTCCGGTGTCTGCTTTGGCATGACTTCAATAGCTGGATGCCCTTCCTAACACCAACCACTTTACAATGTGTACTGGATGCATTTTTCTACACTATTAAGGTTACCACGCAGCTCACAGAACTATATGACCACTAACTCCAGAAGTTTTTTATTCTCTCTCTGTTTATTTCCTCATGTTCCTTTCTGCTGAAGAGCGTAAGCTCGAAACATAAAAGACTTTCTCACCTCTCCAAGCATCCATCAAACTAATACACCTGCTTGTTGTTTATACACCTGTCTTCATCTTTTGTTTTTCAGTAAAATAAATAATGAGGAATTACACACATAGTTGTACATGATGAACAAAATGAAAAATGATAATAGTAATAATATAAAATAAATAAAATTTCCAATGTATTCATGCATGACTTTTGCCCCACCCTGTTTAT
>NC_068990.1:77960923-77963161 GCF_001194135.2 Octopus bimaculoides
TTTAATTAAGCAATGTGAACATTACATCAAATATAAAATGCAGAGCAATCCTCAGCTGCACAAAGATATAGAAATTTAATGCAATTACATTTAAACATTTAAACAGGACATATTTTTATAACTGCATTTAAACTCTCCAAATAGAAAGGAAGAATACAAAAAAACCATTTTGACTTAACCAGACCATACAGGCTAATAAATAATCATATATATATATATATATATACCAGGTCATCAAGAATGAAATGTCCAGTTTCCTTATGCAACAAGTTTGACAGTCATTAACTCTAATGTTTTATCCAGACAATTCTTTGTTTTACAACAATGAAGAGTTACATCATCACTTTTCAAAAGGCAATTCATAGTATCTGATTATATTGTGAGTTTTCTCTTGTAAATCAATTTTCGTGAACCCATGGATAGATAAAAAATTCTTGTTGTTTGTGAATATGAGTTCCGTCGTGGAAGCAATGCATCCCAAACAACTCAAAACCTCAATGAGGTGTCTGGTGAAGATGTGGCAAATGAACGCACTGTACGTCGATGGTTTGAGAAGTTCCGGTCTGGTGACTTTACTCTTGAAAATCAGCTCCGTAGTAGACCTGAGACCAAGGTGGATAATGATAAGCTGGAAACTGTAGTGGAAGTGGATACATCTCAAACTACACATGAGTTAGCGGCAAGGTTTGATATTTCCATTCCAACTGCATTAGACCATCTGAAACAAATCAGTAATGTAAAGCAGCTGGACAAGTTGGTACCACAAGAAATGAACGAGCATCAAATGACATGTCATCTTGAAATCTGCTGTTCTTTGCTGTCACAGCATAAAAGCAAACCATTTTTGCATTGTATTGTCTACATGTGATGAAAACTGGATTCTTCTCAACACAAGTAAATATTCTGCACAGTGGTTGGATAAAGACAAAGTGCTAAAGCACAATCCAAAAAAGAATATTCACTAAAAAAAACTAATGGTATCTGTTTGGTGGTCCAGTGCTGGTGTCATCTGTTATAGCTTCATGCAACCTGATGAATCAATTACAGCGGATGTATACATCACCCAATTAGATGAAATGATGAGTGAACTTGCAATTAAACAACCAAGATTGGTCAATAGAAACAGGCCAATTCTCTTGCACAACAATGTTCGACCACATGCTGCACAAAGAACACTACTCGTGTTACAGGAACTGAACTTAGAAGTACTCTGTCATCCACCATATTCACCAGATTTTGCACCAATTGACTATCATGTTTTCCAGGCATTAGACAACTTTTGCAAGGAAAAAACTTCAAATCTGAAGAAGATGCAAAAACAGTCTTTCATGATTTCATCACCTCTTGCACTCCAGAATTCTTTGCTGCCAGCATAAATAAGCTATCGATAAAACAGCAAAATTGTGTTGATAATTTAGGTGTATACTTTGATTAACTGCATTGCTTTTTGTTGAGATAAAGTAAAATAAACTTTCAGTTCAAAATTGGACATTTCATTCTTAATGGCCTGGTATATATATATATCATCATCATCATCATCGTTTAACGTCCACTTTCGATGCTGGCATGAGTTGGACGGTTTGACTGGGGACTGGTGAGCCAGATGGCTGCACCAGGGTTCAATCTGATCTGGTAGAGTTTCTACAGCTGGATGCCCTTCCTAACGCCAACTACTCTGACAGTGTAATGCCATCCAAGAGGAGAGGGTATATATATATATATATATATATATATATATATATATATATATATATATATATATATATATATATATATATACATATGTATGCATGTTTATATGTATGTATCCTTGTATGCACAGGAGGGTGCATGGCCTAGTGGTTTAGGATGTTGCACTCACGGTGGCAACATTTTCGTTTCAGTTCCTAGACCAGGTGGTGCATTATGTTGTCGAGCAAATCACTTCATCTCATGTTGCTCTGCAATCACTTCAACACCTGTTCTGACAACATCGATTTGGTGGTGGGGGAGGGTTTGATAAGCTAACATGAGAGCACAAACACTCAGTCACTATAAACAACTCATTTGTGCAAGTCGTTCAGCAAAAAGCTGAACACTCATACATTGTCTTCAACAGGAGAGTCCATCATACATCATCATCATCATCATCGTTTAACGTCCACTTTCCATACTAGAATGGGTTGGAAGATTTGACTGAGGACTGGTGAAACCGGATGGCAACACCAGGCTCCAATCTCATTTGGCAGAGTTTCTATA
>NC_068990.1:77966213-77967382 GCF_001194135.2 Octopus bimaculoides
ATACACACATTAACATGCACACATACACATATATAACCGTGTGCACACACACACATACGCATACATATGCACATACAGACTTACACACACATACTCATATACAAACATACGCATTCACATGCACTCACATATATACACACTCACATGCACAAGCACACATACATACACACAAGTATATGCACATCCATACATACACATAGACACATCACATACACAAACACATGCTCATACATACACACACACACACACACATGCATATAGGTCTTAAGTCTGTCTTACCAAAAAGGAAAGAAAGAATTGGAAAAAGAATGAAAAATGGAGGAATGAAAGAAAAGAAAGAATGAGGTGTTCCCTCTCAAAAGCATGCACACGCATGCACACACACAGACACACACACACACACACGCACAAGCACACAATTCACACACACACACACACATGCACACGCACACACTCACGCACACACACAAACACTATAGCTGACAGATGAATGAAGTGATTGAGAGGAGAGGTGAGAGGTGAGAGTGAGAGGAAGTAGTGCAAGCGCATAATTGTTACATTGGACTCCAAAACACACACACACACACACATACACGTGCACACACACACACACGTACACACACACACATCCGTGCACACGTACACACATACATGCACACATGTGCACATGCACACACACACACACACACACACACCTTCCAAAAGAATGGCCTAGAAAGAGGAAACAAAAAGAGAAAGGAAGAAGAAATAAAAGTGTAAAAGTGATCGGTATAACCTTATATTGGAAATGTGAGTGAATGTGATTGATATATGTTAATTTATGTGAGATAAGCATGGATTACATAATCCATTTGCTTTTACATAAATTAACATAAATATACATATTAGCACTAATGTAAATTTGAAGAACATATATATACATATATATACATATTAGTTACATGGATACAAAATATATATTTGTATATAATACTAACATACACACACACACACACATACATACACTACACATATATGTTATCATCATCATCATCATCATCATCGTTTAACGTCCGCTTTCCATGCTAGCATGGGTTGGACGATTTGACTGAGGACTGGTGAAACCGGATGGCAACACCAGGCTCCAGTCTGATTTGGCAGAGTTTCTACAGCTGGATGCCCTTCCTAAC
>NC_068990.1:77967671-77971095 GCF_001194135.2 Octopus bimaculoides
ATATATATAGTGGGGTGAATGAGCATGTGTACATGTGTATATGTGTGCATGTATGTATATATGGAGAGATGAGTGTGCATATGTATGCATTTGTGCATGTGAGTATGTATGCATGTAAGAGAAAAGGCATGACCTGGTGAATAGGCATGTAAAAGAATGCATATGACCTGGTGAATAGGCACAAATAATCACAAGACAAGGATTTGAATCCCTGTACCAGGTAGTGTGTTGTGTTCTTGAGTAATATACTTTGTCTCACATTGCTCTGCAATCACATCGTCAACATCTCACCTGTGGTACACCATGCACTTGTACAGGCAATGTCAATTTGATGGAGGAAGTGAGCTTATGTGCAGCCCAAACAACCGGCCATTATAAACAAATAATCCGTGCAGGGTGTTTATCAAGAAACTATTGAACCCTCAACTGTCAGCTCTGACAGGAGAATCTGCAATGTATGTATGCATGTATGGATGAATGTTACTTTTTCTTTTTTGCATATTGGAAATTTTCCTGGAAGGGAGGAACTGATTTCTAAGGAAAAAATTACATCTCCATCACTGGAATTTTGATAGCAGCTACAGTTAGTGTTATGAGCTGAAGTTCAGAAAATTCTCACGTATTTCTTACTGTTCTGCTTACAAACTATCTTTGTATAGTTCATGTTAGCTGATTTCTTGTCTGAAAATTCTAGCTTTTCCAAAGTGTCACACAAACATTTACTCTCCTCGCCAAGTGCACCAATAATTATTAGTATAAATGTGAATTTGTAACCAAGGTGAAGGCATTGGAGGCTTTGAAGTATTTATCATAAATATTCTTTTTCTTATTGATTTTTGAAAGAGATGTTCAAATCTGCAGGGCAGCTAACCTTTATAAACGTATTTGATGCTGAATAATGAATGAAATGAGAAATAAGGAAAGCTCCTTTGACCACTAGAGCTGCTAGAGTGTATGTCACTCGAGGCGACCCTTCTGTTTGCCATCCCCCAGACCCCACAAAAAACACATATTGCCTACAGCAGACCCAAAAATGCCACCCCTTTAAAAGTGCTGCCCGGGGTGGACCGCCCCGACCACACTACCACCCATCCACCTAGCTGCGTTAGTGCCTCTGACTGTATTTTTCTGAAGACAAGCCTTTGGTGCCCAAACTTACTGCATTGTTAGAAGCTTTCTTTATTTCTCATTTCATTTGTTATTCTATCTTTTTCTTTGATTTTGCAGAGATACTCGTGTCAGCAGTGTTGCCGACTTCTCTGATGGTACATACTTTTTCTTGTTTGTCCCAAAATATTATATCTAGCCTGTTATGTATGTGTATATATGTCTGTGCACACCTTTCAATGCTGTGTATGCCATAAGATCTGCAAATCTAACGGAGGCCTCAAAAGACATTTTAACATTCACAAAGATCAGAACTTAACTGCAGCTCTTGGAGGTCCAACATCAGATGCCATGATAGATCTAAGGTGTAAGTGCACAAGGTGGTCAGATTCTGCATAAAGAGTAGACAACCATCATGTATGTATGTATATGGACAGATGGATGAACAAATGCATGTGTGTATGTTCTGTGGCACATCATTATTTTTGATAATACTCCCAAATTTAAACAGCTATATCATAATCACTTTCAACTGGGTTATATGACTTCACATCAAACTGAGATTGCATGACGATAACACCTAATCCAAAACACATTAGCAACATAGATGATGTGAAATATATGTGAACTAGGATAAAAACTGGCTTTCAGACACAGCTCACTTTGATACTATAACTTACAGTATCGAAACTTTATACCATTATTTATGGTATCAATATACTTTCTTTCTTTGAGATATGCTCAAAATTTGCTACATAAACTATGAACTTATTACAGTTAAATATACATAGAACGAATAAAAGTAACACCGAAATTTTACTGCCTTTCGTTTCATTCTGTAGATGTGAAAAAAATGAATGCAATATATTGTCAGGTTATCTGAAATCAGACGTTCATGTATTCTAAAACAGTTCTGCTATTTCATGAGGCAAGAACACATAATTCTCAATTTTTCAGCTCTACCACATGCAAAGAATAAGTACCAGACTTGTGAATAGTTATTGGTAGTTATTCTTTTATTCATTTATTCTTTTTCTTGTTTCAAGTCATTTGACTGTGGTCATGCTGGAGCACCACCTTAAAGGATTTTTTTAGTCGAAGAAATCGACCTCAGGACTTATTCTTTGTAAGCCTGGGTATCCTTCTGTTGCCACTTTTTAATTACTTGGATATTGGAGACATGCATCTAAACCACCCACTTAGAAATTCCATCAGCTTTCAAACTTATACTTAAAGATGAAATAACTTGGTTGTCATGGTAGCAGTGAAATGTCGATGCTATCACAATGACTTACTCAGAGTTACTTCACTTAGTGTTAAAACAAAAAAAAAATATTGCCTTCAAACGGTATGGTGGTCACTTTTGTTCCTCTTCAACCAGATCCAGCCAGAACATCTCTCTGCCATTTTTGCCTTTAAGGCTTTGGTGCTGTTCTTCTCAGAGACTGAAAGTTGTTTCATTAGAGCGTCAGCAGATTTGCTCACAAAACATCTGGCTCCAATTTCTACAGAAGAAAACCTTGACTTGAATGTTTGCTTTCCTCAAGTTCTTGGTCAAACTAACACATATTTCAGTCTTGAATCCATGAGCTTTTTCTATTCTACTTTGAAACAACATGGTATGGTCAATCAAGATCATTTGTTTTGGTGAACTGGAATGGAGTATGACATCCACTCTTCAGGACAGGAACAAGTGTCTTGCTGTAGATAAGACACATAGTGTCTGGCTGTAGATAAGACACATGGTGTCTGGCTGTAGATAAGATACACATATCACCTTTTCTCTTTTCTACTAAAGCTGGAAAAAAAGAGAAGATGATATGAGGATATATCGGAGGGTACCATTTGAAAACTTTTTTTAAAACTTTAGTGGTATTTTGTCCATTCTTTCAGATTGTAAAAACCACCTTCTAACATTTCGTCAGCATCAACCTTTCTCTGTTACCATAATAAAAAAAAAAACCCAACTGACTCCATCTAAGCTATAACTTGAACCACCACATCATCATCTTCATTGTCATTATTATCATAGCCATCATCGTCATTGTCATTGTTGTTGTTGTCGACATCATCGTTGTCGACATCACCATTGTCGACATCATCATCATCATCATCACCATCATCACCATCATCATCAACATCATCATCATCACCATCGTCATCATCATCATCACCATCTTCATCATCATCATCATCATTACTATCATCATTGTCATCATCATCAACATCATGGTTGTCATCATCATCACCATCATCATCAACATCATCATCATCACCATCGTCATCATCATCATCACCATCTTCATCATCATCATCA
>NC_068990.1:77971547-77972775 GCF_001194135.2 Octopus bimaculoides
ACATCTAGCCTAACCATGACCACAAATAACTGGTACTCCATCGATTATGATGACGAGGGTTCTGATTGATCTGATCACTAGAATGGCCTGCTTGTGAAATTAATGTACAAGTGGCTGAGCACTCCACAGACACATGTACCCCTAACGTAGTTCTCAGGGAGATTCAGCATGACACACTGAATGAGACAACACTGACCCTTTGCATTACAGGTACAACTTAGTTTTGTCAGTTGAGTGGACAGGAGTAATGTGAAATAAAGTGTCTTGCTTAAGGATACAGTGCACCACTGAGAATCGAACTCATAACCTTATGATTGCGAACTGAATGCCCTAATCGCTAAGCCATGTACCTTCACAACAGCATCACTAATATAGTTTCCATGACAACCATCTCTCTAATACCACCATCACCACCACCACCACCACCGCAACCACCACCACAACCACCACAACCACAATCACCACAACCACAACCACCACAACCACCACCACCACCCACTACTACTACTACTACCCAAACATTCAACGTTACAAACATCTCCCCCACCTTTAGCATCAATACTACAACGACTACTTCCTGTGTTACTACTACCACTACTGCAACCCTAACCATAACTTCTACTATGGTTTCAACCACTACCACCACCACCACCACCACCACAACAACAACAACAACAACGACAACAGTACCAATAATGCTCTTTTACAATTACTGTCTCCATCATACCATCACCACCACCACCACTACCACTAATATTGTTTCCATGGTAACTACCTTCATTGTTGCCATCACCATAACCAACATATCAATAATTTCCACCACCATCAACACGAATATCAGCATCACTGACACCAGCATATGACCCCTACACGGTTGCTCAATCTGCTGGAAATATGAGCCGCATCAGCCTCAAATCTCACTTTAACATTTTAAGTAAAAAAAAAAATTGACACCTTGAGCTAATGTAGTCCAGTCTTGCATATCAAGGAAAAGGTGAGATGGTCATAACTGGAATGCCTTTGATTATGTGGCTGCCTGGTTAGAGGTAATAATGGATAGGCACAGGGGTGGCTGTGTGGTAAGAAGTTTGCTTCCCAACCACGTACAATCATACTGCATGGCACCTTGGGCAAGCATTTCTACTATAGCTTCAGGCCTGCCAAAGCCTTGTGAGTGGATTTCGTGGACGGAAACTGAAGGAAGCCCATTATATATATATATATATAT
>NC_068990.1:77973497-77974082 GCF_001194135.2 Octopus bimaculoides
ATATACATATACAGATTGTGTGGGGGTGTGTCTTTGTGTCAATGTTTGTTCCCCATCACCATTTGACAACTTGTGTTGGTGTGTTTACATCCCCTTCAAGGTAGTGCCCCAGCATGGCCACTGTGTACTGAGTGAAATGATTAAAAGATAAATGAATAATAAGATTAAAAAACAATAATTAAACCTTTGTCATCACCATTATCACCACCAACAGCAGCAGCAGCAGCACCACCACCACCACCACCACCACCACTAATATTTCCCCCATTTCCATCATTACTAACATTAACCATCACCACCACCACTACTACCACTACCACCACCACAACTATCATCACTGCCACAACCACCATCACCACCACCACTACCACCACCACAACTATCATCACCGGCACAACCACCATCACTACCACCACTACTACCACTACCACCACCACAACTATCATCACCACCACTACTACCACTACTACCACGACAACTATCATCATCACCACCACCACCACTATTATCATTATTACTACCACTACAACCAACATTATTGTCACCAACACTGCACACAGCAAGCCCCACCACCACCACCACCAC
>NC_068990.1:77974092-77974532 GCF_001194135.2 Octopus bimaculoides
ATTGCCAAAACTAACACCATCACCACTGTTGCTAATGCTACGGCTAACACCACCACCGCAACCAACACTACCACCACAACCACTACTACCACCACCACCACAACCACCACAACTATCATCACCACCACAACCACCAACTACCACTACCAGTACAATCATTACTAACAAAACCACTACTAGTAGCAACACAATCTCAACCACCACCACCACCACTACTACTACTACTGTCACCTATTGGTATCAGCAGTCAGATTGGTAGAATAGAATACAATACAAATAGAAGGTTGGTGGTCTCTCTGAAGCAGCCATACAACCACAGCTACAATCAATATATCTAAAAACTAAACTAATCTGAAACCAACTGCATGGTATGGTCCTTCTGAATCAATACCATTCTCTGACCTACTTATATATACTTATATATATATATATATATATAT
>NC_068990.1:77976582-77976850 GCF_001194135.2 Octopus bimaculoides
GACATATACACATAGATACATATATATGATGGGCTTCTTTCAGTTTCCGTCTACCAAATCCACTCACAAGTCTTTGGTCAGCTCGTGGCTTAAGTAGAAAACACTTGCCCAAGGTGCCACACAGAGGGACTGAACCCGGAAACATGTGGTTGAGAAGCAAGCTTCTTACGACACAGTCATGCCATTCTGAAACAAGAATATTATTGACAGTGACTTTGAAGTTTCACTGTCAGACTGGCTTAAGTGTGTGTGTGTGTGTGTGTGTGTG
>NC_068990.1:77979069-77983175 GCF_001194135.2 Octopus bimaculoides
TTGCCAGTACCGCCTGACTGGCCTTCGTGCGGGTGACACGTAAAAGCACCCACTACACTCCCTGAGTGGTTGGTGTTAGGAAGGGCATCCAGCTGTAGAAACTCTGCCAAATCAGATTGGAGGCTGGTGTTGCCATCCGGTTTCACCAGTCCTCAGTCAAATCGTCCAACCCATGCTAGCATGGAAAGTGGACGTTAAACGATGATGATGATGAAGGCATTCATAAGCCCATCGATGTGTGAGAGTGATATGCGTGTTTTGGGGAGTCACATAAAAGCACTGGTGTTGGTACTATGTAAAAAAAACACCTGTACTGGTGCTACATAAAAAGCACTTGTGCTGGTACCAATCTCAAAAAGCACCTGTGCTAGTGCCATGTAAAGAACACCTGTGCTGGTGCCACTCAAAAAGCAACCAGTACACTCAGTAAAGTGGTTGGCACCTGGAAGGACATCTAGCCTTGAGAACTATGCCAAATCAGACAACTGGAACCTGGTACTGCACTCCAGCTGGCCAGCTCCTGTCAAACTGTCCAACCCATGCCAGCATGGAAAGCAGACATTAAATGATGTATCTGCATGTGTGTGTGTGTGTGTGTGTGTGTGTGTATTAGTCTCTGTGTATCTTCACATTGGCATTAACAATATTTTTATTTACATTTCCTGTAAACAAAAACACCTCATTTTAGTCATTCAGTATGCAAAGACCATTTTGAATAAGCAGAAACTTATCTGAAAATAAATAGCAGTCTGGCACCAGAAAGGGCAAATGACATTGAATATTTCCTTGAAAAAAAAAACACAGATGGAAAAAGTGATGATGATGATGATGATGACGACGACGACGACAGTAATAATGTTATTCGTGATTATGATATATCATAAATAATTTTTTTTTCTTGTAATTTGTATTTCATGACACCCATGATCTTCAGATAAGAACAACACAAACATTGCATTGGCAAGAATCATGAGATGCAAGAAAAATGAGTACTACCTTCACCTTTTGTAAACAAACTAGAACACACATGCATGCATGCATGTGCACACACACACACACACACACACACACACATATATATATATATATATATATATATAAGCATTAAGTTGGCACATAAGAAGCATTAGTACTGGTTCAACATAAAAGGATTGGTGCTGGTGCCATGTAAAAAAACACTGATGCTGGTGCCACGTAAATGGTTCTGGTGATGGTGTCACATAAAAAGCACTGGTACTGGTGCCATGCATAAAGAACTGGTGCTGGAAACACATAAAAAGCACCCTGTGCACTCTGTAAAATGGTTAGCATTAAGAAGGGTATCCAACTGTAGAAACCATGTCAAAGCAGACAAATGGAACCTGGTGTGGATCCTGGCCTTGCCAGCTCCTGTCAAACCATCCATTCCATACCGATATGGCAGTCGCATGCTAGATGATGCTGATAATATATCTATATATATATATACAGACATATGTAAATTTTGTGGGTGAGGGCATTGCCTACCTGTGTTTGTTTCTTTATGTTTTTAGCTTCACTGAAAATTGTTGCTGTATACATGTGGTAATGTTGTTGACATTTCCATTGTCAACAAATAATCTGCTGCCTTTGCACTTTCAAAGGCATATGGTATAATGGACGTCTTACATGGGAAAATGGGCATCAGAAAGGGTAAACCTAGAAAGTTGCCCTCCAAGGCACAAGTCCAGCAAGGTTATTTATGGAAGACCAGCAGTCGCCCATGCATACCAGCCTCCAAGGAATAAGAGATACAAGATACAGTGTACTTGCATCTAAAGCAATCAAGCGACGTAACGCACAGCTATTCTAATCAGGGGGAGCTTCGGCTGCAAGGGGGGATCCAATAGGCCAGTAAATACAGTATATTGTTAGTAATAGTTTAGCCTTAAAAAGTGTGAAAAAATATATATTGCCATGAAAGAAGCCATAAAAAAATCGCAGACAATATTTATGATTAGCCTGGTGTTTGCTGAAGGTACCATATATTAGAATTGAACCTTAAAACTACATGCCTGCTTGCAAAACAAACGTCTTAAACACATAACCATGCACGCATTAATCATCATGCTGTCATAACTACAGGCCTGTTAAGGTGGCAAACTGGCAGAATCATTGACATGCTGGGTAAAATGCTTAGCAGCATTTCACTCATCCTTACTTTCTGAGTTCAAATTCCGCCATGGTCAACCTTGCTTTTTAACTTTTGGGTTCAGTAAATTAAGTATCAATCAAGCACTAGGGTCGATATTATCAACTTACCCCCTTCCGCCCCTTGTGCCTATAGTAAAAACGATTATTACAAGAAGCCTGTTAAAGCAACAAGCTGGCAAAAACATTAGCACATCAAACAAAATTCTTAGTAGCATTTCATCTGTAATTATGATCTGAGTTCAAATTTCAGCAAGGTCAACTTTGCTTTTCTTCCATTTGGGGTCAATAAAATAATTTCCAGTTGAGCACAGCGGTTGATGTCATCAACTTGTCCCGTTGCCCAAAATTTGAGGCCTTGTGCCTACAGAGGAAAGGTAATTACTACTGGCCTGTTTTAATATCATCTTGAATTTCCTTCTTCTTACTGTCTTATGCATTCTCTTACCTCATCATGTTTGTGTAGGTGTATATGTATGTGTAGATGTATATGTATATGAACATGTTGATATATATGTATGTGTGTGTGTGTGTGTGTGTGCTTGTACAAATATTTTTTTCTACTCTAGGCACAAGGCCCAAATTTTTTGCGGGAGGGGTCAGTTGATTAGATTGACACCAATACGCAACTGGTATTTAATTTATTGACCCCGAAAGGATGAAAAGCAAAGTCAACCTCAGTGGAATTTGAACTCAGAACATAGTGGCAGATGAAAAACATGTACAAATATTAACTAAAGAATACACACACACATACATTGATTTATGCCAACACATACACATACACAAATATTCACATATATACATATGTGGATATATATATATCATCCACGTATATGGACCACCTCTTTCCAGAGGTAGAAATGAGCATGTGTAGGGCCAACGCCATTACCTAGGAAAAAAGTATGATTACAGATTCATCAAAGACTGCTGAGGTCGACTTTGCCTTTCATCATTTTAAGGTTGTAAATGCTTAGCGGCATTTCGTCCGACTTCATGTTCTAAGTTCAAATGCCGCTGGGATTAACGTTGCATTTCATCCTTTCGGGGGTTGATAAATTAAGTACCAGTTGAATACTGGAGGTTGATGTAACAGACTAGTCCCCTCCCCATCAAATTTCAGAGAGAGAGAGAGAGAGAGAGAGAGAGAGAGCTGTAAGGAAGATGAGAAAGCAGTTGTGATTGAGTAACAGATAAATATTTACAGTACTAACAATTTAAAAATAATTCCAAATTTGGCCAAAAGCCAATATATATATATATATATATATAGAGAGAGAGAGAGAGAGAGAGAGAGGGAGAGAGCGAGAGAGAGCGAGAGAGAGAGCGAGAGAGAGAACGAGAGAGAGAGCGAGAGATGCATATACATACATGTATATTTTTATATATATGTATTTATATATATGTATCGGTGTTATATATATTTGCATGTATATATACATGTGTGCGTATGTGTATGTGTGTGTGTGTATATAAATATATATGTATATATGATGTGGACCTCCATGTTGAATCTGAGGTCATGTGGAAAGATGAATGGAGGCACAACATCACCATCGCTAGTGATCACTCCAAACACCATGATGTTGACTGGATGTTTGATATTTATCACTCTCAGTACATGTTTTGGGGACACGGCAAGGCAACAGTTGTTCTGTGTGTTCACCATCTGTTCATATTGGAGCTCCCAGCATGAATGCTAAGCCATACAGCATGTTGTTTCCAAATTTCTGGCAGAGCAAATTGTATCATGGTGCTGTTTTTCTCAGACGGTGCCCAACTGACCCTGCTATACTGCGTAGTCGACAAAATCAAAAACAAAGAATGCGCATGCATGAAATTAACAACATAAAATGGCAACAATTTACTCATCACACCCTGTATGCATGTGCATATATATATATATATATATATATATATATATATATATATATATA
>NC_068990.1:77984171-77986228 GCF_001194135.2 Octopus bimaculoides
ACTTTTTCACGCAGCTATCCTCCTCCATTCTCACCACATGTCCATACCAGCGCAATCGTCTCTCTTGCACGCCACAACTGATGCTTCTAATGTTCAGCTTTTCTCTCAAGATACTTACACTCTGACGGGTATTCACATTGACATATATATATATTTTGTTGTACTTGGGGATGGTCATATTGTCAGTTTAGCCAATAAAAACACACGCACTGTATATTTGGTGTTAATTTGCTTCAGCTTTATATTACATTAATCTTAATGATTAAGATTAAGATTAATGTAATATAAAGCTGAAGCAAATTAACACCAAATATACAGTGCGTGTGTTTTTATTGGCTAAACTGGCAATATGACCATCCCCAAGTACAACAACATCTGTTTCAACACACGATTTCACATCAAAAATCTTGCAAAACAAATATGTATATATATATATTTACATATATATATACGTATATATTTACATGTATATATTTATATATGTGTGTGTGTGTGTGTGTATATATTTATATATATGTGTGTGTGTGTATATATATATATATATATATATATACACACACATATATATATATTTACATATTTACATATACATACATACACACACATGTGCATGTGTGTATGTAACATATTTCAAATTTCTGTATTTCAATTTACCTCCGAGTATGTTGCAAAGATAAAGTGAATTATCAGTCTGAAGCATTGCATACACTTTATCACACATCTATTCCCATCAAACTGTGAAGATCGCCTGTGATAACACTATGGCGATAGCATATGATCAGTGTCATATCATGTATTGGAAAGCAATTTATCGCACAGCTCTTGCAAGTAACCAGTGAAGTGAAGCTGTTATTGATTTCTGATTTAAGCATATGACCACGCATATTTTGATACCAGTTCTGAAGGAGATCGCCTCTATATGGCTACTTGATCTCCTAGAAACAGTAGCAGGGTTTCATTTATTTCACATCTTAGGCTGAAAAAAAAAAGGACAAATGAATTGCTTGATGAGGATTGACCTAGAAACAACAATAACAGCAACATCTGCAACCACAAATGTAATAGAGTTGGGAAATGATGTGTTGAGTAATATTTCGTGCCTTTATGGTTGTGTACTTAAGATGCTTGCTGTGCAACCACATGGTTTTGGGTTCAGTCCCACTGCACGGTACCTTGAGCAAGTGTCTTCAACTTTGTGAATGAATTTGGTTGTGGAAACTGGATGGAAGCACATCATACATATTATTTTATTCCTTTACTTATTTCAGTCATTTGACTGCAGCCATGCTGGAGCATTGCCTTAAAGGGTTTTTTAGTCAAAGAAATCGACCCCAGGACTTATTCTTTGTAAGCCTAGTACTTATTCTGTCAGTCCCTTTTGCAGTCCATATATATACACACAAACACACACACACACACACACACACACACACACACACACACACACACACACACACACAAATACATATATATTCAAATGAGGCAGCTAGGTAGCAGTGTTTCATCAAAAAATAAAACAATAAACATCATGAAATATGACTGAGGTTGTTAGAACTCCTACACTGCTAGAAATATGAGCTAAATAGCTCTATTACTGCTGTCAACACACATATAATTGTATACATACATGGCGGTAGCGACCGTAGATGGCCAGAAACTGGAGACTGTATGAATCTTTACTGTACAGTTTCAGCTTTAGACCAAAGCATCACCAGAAGAGTTGGCACAGTTCACCAATTCCTGGACAGCCTCACTGTAAGCATATATGTTTACTCTATAAGAATTTATATATGATTTAGCAAATTGCTAATGTGTTTACCAGTGTAGGTGTTCTAACACTTTCAGTCAGGTATATATTGGACTTTCAGAAATGAAAATTACTAAAATGGTAAAACATAACAACCAAGAACCTTAGTACAGAAACATGCAAATATTATCCAGAATCATCAAGCGATAACAGGCAAAACTGGTGCCAGCTTGGATAAAATATCTCTACAAAAGAAAAAAAGGTTCTTTACTGAAGAAAAGGTCTTTTTTCCTGAATAAAGGTATATATA
>NC_068990.1:77987457-77989715 GCF_001194135.2 Octopus bimaculoides
TATATATATATATAACTATGTGTATTTCTTCTATCTTAATGAATAAAAATTCTTCTGATAGAATAAATGGGTTAATAGAAACCAATGTAGCAAAGAACACAAAATAACTGTGGTTAGCTCCTGTTTTTAAGGCAGGAACTCCTTGAAATTTTGGGTATTTGAGTATATTTGAGTATATTTAAGAATTTATACATACATATATACGTGTATAAGGGATGACCACTAGGTGGACATCCAATATGCTAGAAAGAGATCATCAATGACCCAACCACAAAGAAAAATAATGTCCTCCAGAAAAAGTTCACCCTATCTATATAAATATATATATATATATACATATATATATATCATCATCATCATCATCATCATCGTTTAACGTCCGTTTTCCATGCTGGCATGGGTTGGATGGTTCGACTGGGGTCTGAGAAGCCAGGAGGCTGCACCAGGCCCCAATCTGATCTGACAGTGTTTCTACAGCTGGATGCCCTTCCTAACGCCAACCACTCCAAGAGTGTAGTGGGTGCTTTTTACGTGCCACCAGCACAAGGAGCCAGAGGATCTGGCATCACCCATGATCGGATGGTGCTTTTTACATGCCACCGGCATGGAAGCCAGTCAGGGCAGCACTGGCATCAGCCATGTTCAGATAGTGCTTCTTATGTGCCACTGACACGGGGCTCACAACTACAATTTCCATTTGATTTGATTTTGATATTGCTGATGTTGATGTACTTGACCTGGCATGATGAATAGATGGGGATCAAATTATAAAGGAAGGTATCATACAAGCACTTAGTCATAATCTGGGGTCTAGCAAATTGCATTGAGTTATAAGGAGCACCTAGGGTTACTTAAGGCAATCAATCCCGCTGTAATTCATCCAACCTGTAATCCTAGGTTTGCTTCTCTGGATTTTAAATATTTTAGCAAGTGCATATCCAAGACAATTACAATGAATACAGAGATACATCTTCTTATTCCTTTATTTATACAATCAATTATAGGGCATATTTTGTTTGAATTTGTCCAACATACATTTCCGTTGCATAGACAACTAGCAACTGCATTTACATCCAGCTACTTTCTATTAGTAAGCATTCTATGCAACTTTAGTCAATGTCCATCCACATATGTGCTTATATATATAAAACTTAGATAAAACTTAGATTTGTTTCGATCAAAGATTGGTCCAGGCCATGTCTAACTTAATAGCCTTGTGAGTGGGTTTGGTAGATGGAAACTGAAAGAATGTGTGTGTGTGTGTGTGTGTGTGTGTGTGTGCGTGTGCGTGTCATACCAGTTATTTGTCCATACATCAGAAAAAAGCACTCTCTGAAAGAGAGATAAAGCTGTTGTATTTTTATGCTGTGACACAGTGTATTACTAGTCAGAATGTTACCAACAGTTTCATACTTGACAATATTGACAATTCTTCAGACACACTGACCAGAATGCTCAGTTTGTCTCCTGTTCATAAAGGTCCTACTGCAAATCTAATGAAAGGCTGTCATATATCAACACAGACTTCTGCCATTTGCTTATAGTGTTTAAGGATCTTGTAAAAGGTGCCAGTAGAAGGATTTTGAAATTATCCTCAAATAAAGATTTTTTTGACATAGTAAGTCCCCATTTCAATGAGGCTCTAGCAGCCATCGGTTCAATGCCTTCATCAATCATATGTCTAGTCATGACATCCACAAGAGAAAGTGCCACCATAAAGTGCTCTGGTTTGTTCTACATTTTTCACCTAATGTGAAAAGCTGCATCAGTTGGGCCTTCTTTAGATTAGTGGATAAGCATTTTACAAAGGACCATATGTATAGAAGACTATTCAATCGGCATAACTTAAAGATCTTGATCAGCTATGTGCCTAGCATCAAACAAATATTTGTGAATGCCCCAAGGAGTTAACAGTGGCTACTCAGTAAATGGTCAATGCAACACAGAGGTTAGGATCTACAAAGCAATGGTGGTGTCATACCGCAACACAATATACTGGGGCAACAGTGGGTCCATTTAAAGGCAGGCTAAATAATCACAGATCCTCTTTTAGACTACGAAATCCACTCACAAGGCTTCAGACAGTCTATAGCAGAAAACGTTTGCTCAAGGTACCATGCAGTGGGACTGAACCCAAAACCATGTAGTTTGGAAGCAGACTTCTTATCCCTACAACTGCATCTGTACCTGTGCATAGCTATGCCTGCATGCACACACACACACACACACACAGATATATATATATATATATATATATA
>NC_068990.1:77990523-77991503 GCF_001194135.2 Octopus bimaculoides
ATATATATAGTGACAGACAGGCAGACACAAAGAGAGACAGAGAAAAAGATACATATATACATAAAGAGAGAGAGAGAGAGAGAAAGAGAGAGAGAGAGAGAGAGAGAGATAGCGAGAGAGAGATAGCGAGAGAGAGAAAGAAAGAGATAGATAACTAGATAGATAGATAGATAGATAGATAGATAGATAGATAGATAGATAGATGGATGAATAGATAGATAGATGGATGGATGAATAGATAGATAGATGGATGGATAGATAGATAGATAGATAGATAGATAGATAGATAGATAGATAGATAGATAGATAGATAGATAGATAGATAGATAGATAGATAGATAGACCCATGTGTATTTGAAATATTTTTCTATATGTACACATACAAAATAACGGCAATCACTTGAAAAAGTAAAGTGAAGAATTAAAGAATAAAGATCACATGAATAAAATCAAACAGATGTAAGTGGAACATAAATACATGAGTGGCAGGGGGGAAGAAAGGGGGGGATGTTTTATATCATGTGTGGAATCAAGTTGGTGGTGTATTATGTTCAATTAAATTGGCAGTTCTTCTTACTGAACACTGTTTTGAGAAGTTAGTATCAGCAGAACATCAAAGTAAACAGTCTCCATTGATAGTAAATAATATTTTGAGTGAAGTCAGTACTCCAGTATTGAGTCCTTGATGCAGCTCATGTTGAATGTACTAAAGTATACAAACCCATAAAGCAAGTGATTTTGCACCCAACACACACACACACACACACACATAGATATGTGTATGTATATAAATATGTGTGTGTATATATGTATATATATATATATATATATATACCACGTGTGTTCCATTTGATTTATTATCTGATAATATACATAGGTATGTATGTATGTATGTATGTAGGTGTATTAATATGAATGCACACACACACACACACACACACACACACACACATGTATATTAATATGTATGCATGTATATA
>NC_068990.1:77991749-77993167 GCF_001194135.2 Octopus bimaculoides
TATAGTGAAATCGAAATCGAGTTAAATTTGATGACTTGCACCCATGCCAACGTCGTCTCCTTCATTGGGGCACGAAACTCAGCTTGCGAAGACTTATTGGGGTAAGCGAAAGCAAAATTGTGATGGTACCTGTGCCCAGCATCGCCTTTCTGGCACTTGTGCCCGCGGCATGTGTAAGGACTTTTCAGCGAGGTTGTTGCCAGTGCCCTTGGACTGGCTCTTGTGTGGGTGGCACATAAAATACACCATTTTGAGCGTGGCCGTTGCCAGTACCGCCTGACTGGCCTTCGTGCGGGTGACATGTAAAAACACCCACTACACTCTCTGCGTAGTTGGCGTTAGGAAGGGCAAGAATATCAAAACACTACCAGCATATTGGTCAATCCTGAAAGAATGAAAGGCAGATTTGGTGGGATTCGAACTCTGAAAGTAAGCACACATAACTAAATACTGCAGATACTTTATCCAACTCTCTGACAATTTTATGGTAAAAATAGTAAGGGGGGATGGACACAGCTGGAATGCCAGTCAAATTATGAAAATAAAGATGTTATTTGTTTTCTCTCAGAACAAATATTATATTCAACCAAGTTAATCCTGATTTTAATGACAGTTTAGTTTAATATGTCTACTGGCAGACAAGACTATTTTAGAAGACGCATTTTGGCAAGAGTAATGTTTATCATTCTAAACTTTTATGACAACATATTAGTTTTGACATGAGACTCTTCTTTGCCACATGTTTCCACATTGATTTCTACATATATAACAATTCAGCTCAAAACAAATTTTCATATGTAAACTTCACTTGTCTCTCTCTACATGTTCTTTTATGTATCTCTCATTCTCATGTGTCTTCCTTTGTGTTCCCATGTTTGTGTGTTTCTCTTCATGTAAACTTTCCAATTGCCACTCTAAGTATTGCTAAGGATCCCCCCATGAGTCTCCTGGCATATTCCTATAAAAATTACTCTATGTATTTCCATGCTTGCTTCCATGTCTCTTGATGCATTCCTTTTGGTATCTCTCCACATGTTTCATAGAACTCTCTCTCTCTCTGAGTATCCTCATCTCTTCCCATAAATAATAGTCCATGTACCTCATGTGTTTCCCCAAAAGTCTGTCCAATATGTCTATTTATGTGTTACTAGATGAATCTGTTGGTGGGAATTTCTACGTGTCTCTCTACATACATTTCATCTTAACACGGCCTTAGATGTCATTCCATGTGTTTGTCCATATGTATAACCATGTCTTGCTCTCCTTTACAGTTTTTCTCTCTAAGTAAATGTATGCCACGTAAAAAAAGAACCCATACCATGCTGTAAAGTGGTTAGCATTAGAAAGGGCTCACCCCCGATATATATATATATGCATGAATAGATTTATGCATATATATATATATATATATATATATA
>NC_068990.1:77993849-78008849 GCF_001194135.2 Octopus bimaculoides
ATATATATATATATATATATATATATACCTATGTACATATATGCATATGTATGTGTGTATATGTATATGTGCATGAATGTTTATGTGTTTGTTTTTATATTTCACCATTCAACAACTGGGTGTTGTTCTTGTAACTTAACTGCTTCACTAAAAATCCCAATAAACTAAGTGAAGCTCTTAAACATGTGTATTAGGGTCAACATGCCTGACTAAACCCTCCAATGCAGTGCTCCAACATGGTCACAGTCCAAGAACTGCAACAACTAAAAGTACAAAAGAATATAGTGTGCATTTGTGTGTGTTCTGTAAGGTCCGTGTATTCGTATGTTTTTCAATGGGTCTATAATCCTCTCCAAATATCTCTCCATGTATTGTTCCATGAATCTTTCTATGTTTATCTTTCTTGTTGTTTATGTTGTTTTAACTCCAGTTCAGCTTTGACTAATTAATGATCAACAATATTCCTGCCATGACAATCCCTCCTTTTGAGATATAGCTTTTCTCCGACCAAATTATCTAATGTCCTTCATTTTTACCTGTTTATAAGAGATAGCAATACATTATCTTAGAGACATTTTGTTATTTTTAACAGATCAAGCAATGACATAGTGATTTGATTCCATGTATCTCTCCCTGCCACATTATCATTTGCCTTCTCCATATCTTCACATTTATTCATCTGTCTTCGTATTTCTCTATATATCTCATCTACTTGTCTTCAAATGCATCTCTTCTTGTGTCTTCCGAATCCTTAGAGTGTCAAAGAACATACACCACGATATTTAGCTATGGCTCTTTATGTACTCAGTTTAAATTCCACCATTTGCATGCCTTTCATTCTTATGGAATTAATAAAATTACGAATCAGTTATGTACTGCAGTACATTTAATTAACTAAACTCCTTCCTTAAATTTGTGGCCTTACACCAATGTTAGAAACAATTTTCTATTATTGTTAATAATTGGCACTGGCATGGCTGTGTGGTTAAGAAACTTGCTTTCCAACTATGTCGCCTTGGGTTCAGTCCCACTGACTGGTAACTTGGACAAATGTCTTCTCCTACATCCCAGGGTCAACCAAAGCCTTGTGAGTAAATTTGGTAGATGGAAAATGAAGAAGCTTGATATATAAACAGACAGGCAGATAGGTATATTTTGATTAGGCATTGTGTGACTAATAACCTGGTGTAGAACTCAATACATGTAAGTTTTTGAACGAAGTGTTAATCAGGAACAGAGCAGTAATAAGAAAAGAGATGACAAAGGAATAAATGATTATCTTATGAACTTCATTAGCTTACAGCTTTTTCTGTAATAAGATGCAATGGACTCATAGCTGAGTATCTGAGTAACACCTTACATGTTTGTGGCTCAGATGAAATTGTGAGGTACTCAACTATGAGTCTACCACACCTTATAGTGGAAATAACTGTAAGTTAAGGAAGTTCATAAGATAATCCATTATTCCTTTGTCAACTCTTTCCTTATATATACATATCATCATCATCATCGTCACCATCATTTAACGTCCATTTTCCATGCTGACATGGGTTGGGTGGTTTGGCAGGAGCTGACCAGCTGAAGAGCTATTCAAGCTCCATGTCTGTTTTGGTATGGTTTCTATGGCTGGATGCCCTTCCTAACACCAACCACCTTACAGAGTGGACTGAGTGTTTTTACGCAGCAGCAGCAGTATGAGTGCTTTTCACATGGCACCAGCACCTACAAGACCACAAGATTAGGGATGCTCACCTGGAGAGGGTTGCAGGGGACATGACTGTATGCAAGAGCAACCATGCTTTTACTTAGCTTGATATGTCCCTTCAAGCACAGCAAACCACCAGGAGTCTTGCTCCACTGTCATCCTCTCTGTGAGTCCTAATGTTTGTAGATCCTTTCTCACCACTTCATCCCACGTCTTCCTGGGGCCACCCCTTCCACATGTTCCCTCTACAATTAGAGATTTGCATCTCTTGATGCAAACTATTTTCATTCATATGCATTATATGGCCATACCAGCACAGTCTTTTCTCTTGCACACTGCATCTGATGCCTTGCATACACAGAGAGTTTTTTCTCTCAAATTACTTATGCACACTGACATTACCCATCCAGCGAAGCATGTGTTTATGTGTACCCTTGTTTAGACATCATATGAGGGTTGCAAATGATGATTCTCGTCACACAAGGGAAATTGTTTGTTTCCAGTCTTCCATGGAAAAACATGATTAGCTGTGGGGAAATATTACCTAACTTGGAAACAGGTATGAGTTGGCAACAGGATTGACCTCAAGTCATAGAAAATCTACCTCAACAAGTCTCATTTGACCCAAGCAAGCATGTATAAGTGGATATTAAATGATGATTAAATGATGATGATTAATGGTTTTATTTCCTCTACCAGAAATCATTGTGGAGGGGCAATGGCCCAGTGATTAGGGCAGCAGACTCATGGTCGGAGGATCGCAGTTTCAAATCCCAGACCGAGTGTTGTGAGTGTTTATTGAGTAAAAACACCTAAAGCTCCATGAGGCTCCGGCAGGGGATGGTGGCGACTCCTGTTGTACTCTTTCGCCCCAACTTTCTCTCAGTCTTTTTTCCTGTTTCCTGAGTAACGCTGCAATGGACTGGCATCCCATCCAGCTGGGGGGAACACATATGCCATAGAAACCGGGAAACCGGGCCCATGAGCCTGGCTAGGCTTTAGAAGGGCGCATAAATAAAATAAAACCAAAATCATTAATACAAGTTTGTTAAGATCACATATTTTCTTGGTGTAAATTCTCCACAATTTATTTCTTTTCTTTTGTATTATGTCATAGTACTGTCAATGTCTTGAACTCTTGCAGACAGAAAAAAAAATTAGTATTATTTTTTCTTCAGTAATTCCGTGCAAATTTCTATAGTACTTCCTGGTGCACCTCTGTGTTCCTAAAGTGTGTGCAGCAGTGTGTTCTTAATTATGTGAGCATTGCAGGGAGAAGAAGAGAGTTTAGATTCCTCCTGTTGGTGTATTGTATCAGTTAGGATATTTTTTGAGGACTTGGTTCATGTTATATGAGTGCTTGTTCCATTGTGTGTGGTGTGAGTAATGTAGATGGTGTTATATTATTGAACTTTCATCTTGTATAATATATGTTGCAGGAATTGTATTGTTTTAGATTATTAGGTGCTTATTGCATTGAGTATGTGTTGTGTTTAATGATTATTCTATTGTTATCATCATCATCGTCATCGTCGTCATCATGACTATTGGTATTATTTTTCCTTCGTAACTGTGTAGGTAAAAATGCACCAGAATCTTTAGTCATTTGTCAAGTCACAAGGACCTCAGACAGATGATATTTTCCTTAAGATGTATGTTGTATCCAATAAGACTGCTTTTTGCAAGACATCAATCTTGCATGGGATTTCCAGTTGCCTTAAGAAGTTTTGAAGTTTCAATGGGATTGAGTCCAACTCTCCGATCACCACTGGTATCACTTTTACATTACCCTCTTGCATTCCATACAGTCTTGCCATTTCCACTTTCAATTCAGAGTACTTGGTGATTTTTTCAACTTCTTTATTCACAACATTCATGTCATTTGGTATGGCTACATCAATGATCTGACAGTATTTGTCTCTCTTATTCACTATGACAATATCCGGCCGACGGTGTTCGATTACACGATCCATCTGAAAATCATAGTCCCGGAGTATTGTTACTTTTCCATCCTCCTGCATAACTTTACTTGATACATGCTCATACCAGTTCTTTGATACTTCAAATTGGTATTTACAGCATAAGAGCCAATGAAGATACACACACACTTTATCACAGCAGCGTTTGTATTTTTGGGGGCAAGGCTCTCATATCCACTTACCAAGTGGGTTACATTTTCCACACTCTTTCCACAGATTCTGCATTTCTGGGTGTCAGAAGTTTTATAGGTGTTATGCTTCACTGAATTGGTAGCAAGAGCCTGATCTTTTGCAGCAAGGATCAGGTTTTTTATGATACACTTCAAATCACCTCACTCAAGCCATGCCCACGATGCCGTATTATCCTTAACGTCTTGTGTATGCCTTTCAAACTGTCCATGCATTTTCATTTCAAGAAGGTCTTCTTTTCTCTTCTCCTCAGCTCTCTGGTTAAACTCTTCCTTGCCCATCATTTCATCTACATTTACACCCATATCTTTGATGACATATTGCAGCAGGTCTTCATCACTATTTATCAAATACTCAGCAAGCATTCTCCTTTCACTCCTTATATAATGGTCTATACTAATTACTCCTCTTCCACCATTCTTTCTTTTTATATACAGTCTGTTTACGTTTGCTTTAGTGTGTAGTACCCCATGCAGCATCATCAACTTTCTCATCCTTCTGTCCAGTGTTGATATTTCCTCCTTAGTCCATTTGAGGATGGATGCACTATATCTGACCACCGCAACTGCCCCGATATTCATTGCGGTAATCAAATTTTAGGCAATCAGGTTGGATTTCAACACCATCTTCACCCTTTTTTTGATATGCCTCGCTGACCTTGACTTTCATTTCTCTGTGTAGAATGTCATCCAGCTCCAAAATCCCTAAATATCTATACCCACTACCGTTGGGTTCACCCATGGTCTCTCCTGATGGTAACCACAATCCTCTGCAGGCTGATTATTATTATTGTTATTATTATTATTAATATTATTAAGGCAGCAAGCTGGTAGAATCGTTAGCATACCATGCAAATGCTTAGCAGCATTTCATCTGTCATAATGTTCTAAGTTCCAATCCCACCGAGCTTGATTCTGCTTTTCGTCCTTTCAGGGTCAATAAAATAAGTAGCAGCAGAATATTCGGGTCAGTTTAAATTGACTTATCTCCCTCCCTCAAAATTGCTGGCCTTGTGCCAAAATTTGAAATCATCATCATTATCATCCTCACCATCATCCTCATCATCACCATCACCACCATCATCATCATCATCATCATCATCACCACCATCATCATCATCATCATCATCATCATCATCATCATCATCATCATTATTCTGCTGAGGCCAATTTTGCTTTTCATACTTTTGGGGTTGGTAAATTATACTGGGGACAATATAATCGACTTACCTCAATCCCCTTGTGCCTATAGCAGGAAGAATTATTATTTACACTTTTACACTTTTACACTTTTATTTGTATCAGCCATTTCAACTGTGGCCATGCTGGAGCACTGCCTTTTAGTTGAAGAAATCGTCCCCCCCCCCCACCAGGACTTATGCTGAACCACTAAGTTATGGGGACGTAAACACACCAAGATCAGTTGTCAAGTGATGGTGGAGGGACAAACACAGACACAAACACACAAATACACACACACACACACACACACACACACACACACACATATATATATAACAGGGTTCTTTCAGTTTCTGTCTACCAAATCCACTCATAAGGCTTTAGTCAGCCTAAAGCTATAGAAGAAGACATTTGCCCAAAGTACCACACAGTGGGAGCGAACCCAGAACCATGTGGTTGGGAAGCAAGCTTCTTACCACACAGCTACGCTTGTGCCTGTTGTTATTATTATTATTCATCTATCTTTACATTCTGAGTTCAAATTCTGCTGAGGTCAATTTTGCTTTTCCTCCTTTTAGTGTTGATAAAATAAATACCAGCTGAGTACAGGAATTGATATAATTAACTAGCATCTCCCTCAAAATTTCAGGCCTTGTGCCTTTAGTAGAAAAGATAATCATTATTATTATTATTATTATTATTATTATTATTATTATTATTATTATTATTATTATTATATTTGCACACAGGCGTGGCTGTGTGGTAAGAAGCCTGCTTCCAAACATGGTTTTGAGTTTAGTCCCACTGCATGGCACCTTGGGCAAGTGTCTTCTGCAGTGTCTTCTGAGTTTATGCAAACAATGATACCCTTATGCCTATTCAACTGATTTGTGATCTTGTGCCTTTATAACTGATCACTGCTATCATGCTGAACAATAGATATTATATTATATGTTATACTCTGGAAAATTCTGCATCAGAATAGTGTACAACAACCACTTAACTACATTGATGTTAGAGACACGATGAATTTGAATATCTACTGAAGCTAATGTGGGACAGAGATTCACAGTGCAGTTTGATGAAATGTACCTTACTTGCAACCTGGAAGAGAAGAGTACTCATATAGCTAAGCCTGTCAAAGATGCATGCAGGGAGAGGAAAACATTCCACAGACACTCATTCAGCGTTCAAGCAATACTGATTTACAGAATTATGCTGAACAGTTATTGTTGCTTCAAGAATGCTTCAGGTTATCAGTAAAATCCATTATGAAGATTGCTTTTTTAATTTCCTTAAACCAAAAACTGAAAGACGTTTTCCTTTATCTCATGACTCTCGTGAAAGTGACAGTTCAGTAAACAATATTAAAAGGGCTGAAAACCTTCATTGACTTCAAGTTTCTCATAGAGAGGAAAGTAAATGTGGAGAAGGAGGTGATGCCTTCTAATGATTTTGCTGGGAAGTTGGTAAGTGTAGTGAGAATGCCTCAAGTGGGCCTACTCTCAATAGATACCACTAAACCAGAGAACACAACAGAGAGAGAGCATTTGCCCTTGGCAGTCAGAATTTGTTTGAGCCGTAGGGATTCCTTGATAGGCCCTAGGTGACAGTACCCTATTCAGATGTTTCTTTTCATTCCTTTGGTATACTGTTGTTCTCCATAAAGAGTTTTTCTCATAATTGATTCTGTAATGTCTTCTCACTCGTTCTTGTAGTATTTAGTTACAGGTCTTTATGTTTTCAGTTCAGATCCTGCAGAAATCAACTTTGCCTTTTATCTCTCAAAGATTAATAAAATATGGTACAATCAAGTTCTGGGGTTAATATAACCCATTCTTCTTCTCCACAAATCTTTCATGCCTTGTGCTTAGATTAGAAACAATTATTGATAGATAATAAAGGTACTGGATTGGCACAATAGTTACAGTGTTATGTTGTGAGTTCAAATCCTGCCAAGTTCATCTTTGCACTTTCATTCTTTCTGGGTCAATAAAATAAAGGGTGCCACACAACATGAGATTGGTTTAACTAGCTTTTCTCAACCCCAAATTTCTGACCTTCTACTTATGTTAGGAACAAATATTAAGAAAATGCTTAGTGGCATTTCTTTCAACTTTACGCTCTGAGTTCAAATGTTGCTGGGGTCAACTTTGCCTTTCATCCTTCCAGGATTGATAAAATAAGTACCAGTTAAGCACTGGGGTCGATGTAATTGACTTGCACCCACCCCCAATAAAATGCTGGTCTTGTGCCAAAATGTGAAACCAATATCAAGGGTGATGGATTGGCAGAATCATTAGAGCATCAGGCAAAATGCTTTCTCATCTTTTTTCCAGCTGTTTGTTCTGTGTTCAAATCAAGCCAAAGTCAATTTTGCTTTTCATTCTCTCAGGGTAAAAAATAATGAAGTACCATTTGAGTAGTGTGCATAATGTTATTAACTAATCCTCCCCTCAAAATTGCTGATCTTGTTCCAAAATTAGAAATGATTAAAGCAATGCATTGACTGAATCATTAAGCACATAGGCAAAAGTGCCTTGCAATATTTTTACTAGTTCTTTACATGCTGAGTTCGAATCCTTCTAAGATCATTCTGCCTTTTGTTCCTCCAGGGTTTGTAAAACAAAGTATCAGTCTAGTACCAGGGTCTGGACTGGTACTTTGATACCAACAAACCATTCCACCTAAAACTGCTGGCTTTGCACCTAAATTAGAAATGCCATGTAAAAGTAAAATGCACCCCTACTGGTGCCGGTTAAAAAGCACCCATTCTGGTGCCACGTATAAAGCATCCATGCTGGTGTCACATGCAAAGTGCCTATGCTGGTGCCACGTAAAAATTGCTCAGTGGTTGGCATTAGGAAGGGCATCTTGCCATGGAAACCATGCTGAAACAGACAAGTGGAACCTGGTGCAGTTCTTTGGCTTTCCAGCTCCTGTCAAGCCATCCAACCCATGCCAGCATGGAAAATGGACATTAAATGGTCATGATGATGATGATGATGATGGTGATGGTGATGATGATATTCTCAACAATTTTATGCACATTTCTACACCATCACCATATGCAGTTCAGTGTTGCTGATAAAAGACACTTGTGCAGCTTTGTCTTTTGGAGATGTAGAATTAGATTGTGTACTACATCAGTTTTACTTTATTGTAGGATCTGTTTTATTGCTTCTGTTATTTTAACCCTTTGACTGCATAATAAAATTTCATAGCCATTCCTGTAATGATGCTAATTATCCACCCAAAAAATTTGAACTGACATTTTTTACTTCAGCAATACTTTTTCAGTATCTTCTGTAGATATGGTTTTCATATCCACCACTAAAAATATTTGATTCTTGCTTTATGAAGAAATATTTGATGAAATATGTGAAAAAAATTTTTTAATCTGAATAATTGCTTTCCATAAAAAGTGTCACCAGGGTGTCTCTGCTTCTCACAGCATAAGGAGAGTTTTTTGTTTTTTTCAAAGCTGCAGAGTAAAAATACTTTCTGCATTTAACGGTAATAAAATTACGAGCAGATACATCTGCTTTCTGCACTCAAAGGGTAACTGTTTCTTCTTTTGCACATATACGCGGTTTGTGAGTTCTGCTATTTCATTGGTTTATGACTGCATTTCATATCTGCTGTTTCAGTTGTGTTACATCTTTTAGCGTTGTGTGGTGATTATGCAGAATATAAAGAATATATGCCATTTGGGTTGTGTTATATTTTCAGGTGGCAATTGTGTACAGAACATGATTTATGTGAGTTGTTGGTGATATGTAGGATGTGTTATAATATCAGGTGTTGATAATGCAAGAGTATGCTGCATTATTTTTCTGTGTGCTGATTCTATAGATTATGTTCCATGTGGATTGTGTTATATTATAAGGTGATAATTGTGTAGAATATTTGAATGCATGCTATGACAGTTGTGCTATTGAATTGAAAGTGTCTTGTTTAGATTGTGAAGTATGCCTTGCAGAACTATTTTCTGGAATGAGTTTGAGCCATGCTATGATTATTATCATTATTATTATTAGTTGGTCGATTAGGGCAGTGAGCTGGCAGAAATACTAGCATGCTAGGCAAAATCCTAAGGTGGCAAGCTGGCAAAATGATTACCATGCTGGGCAAAATGCTTAGTGGCATTTGTTCTGTCTTTGTTCTGAGTTCAAATTCCACCGAGGTCAACTTTGTCTTTCATCCTTTCGGAGTGAATAAAATAAGTACCAATCGAGCACCAGGGTTGATGTAATTGATTTATCCCCACACTCGCAATTTTTGGCCCTGTGCTGACAGTTGAGACCATTATATTAGCTGGTGCGGTGACAGAATTATTGTTAGGTTGTCAAGAAAGTTCTTGCGGTTTTTAACCTTTAAATTCAGATGCGCATATCTCGGCTCAAACAAAACTTTATTAATCAAAATAAACACCATCAGAATCAACACACTTTTGCCAACGTGAAACAAGTTTATTTATGCCAGTAGCATAAAAATCCTGCATTCTGGTGGCAATGAAGTCGTTGAAGGCGTGTTTGGCATTGTCTTGGTTTTTGAAGCATTTCTCAAGCAGGAAGTTGTCAAGATGCTTGGAAAAGTGGTAGTCGGTAGGTGAGAGGTCTGGTGAGTATGGCAGATGAGGCAGAGTTCTGTAGCCCAATTCGTTCAACTTCTGCAGGGTCAGTTGTGCGACGTGCAGCTGAGCATTGTCATGGGGAAGAATTGGTCCTTTTCTATTGACTAATGCTGGCTGTTGTTGTCGGAGTTTCTTATGCATTTCATCCATTTGCTGACAGTACTTCTCCACCGTAATGGTTTTGCCTGGATCTAAAAAGCTGTGATAGATGATCCGGCTGCAGACCACCAAACAGTCACCATGACCTTCTTCTGGTGCAACTTTGGCTTTGGGAAGTGCCGTAGAGCTTCATCAGTGTCCAACCACTGAACTGAGCATCACTGGTTGGCATAAAGAATCCACTTTTCATTGCAAGTCACAATCCGGTCGAGAAACGGGTCGTTCTTGTTGCGTAAAAGAAGAGAAGACAACACTTCAAAACAGAATTTTCTTTTTGTTGTCATTCAATTTGTGCAACACCCATTTCTCAAGTATTTTTGTTTTTCTAATCTATTTCAAGAGGCTGGAAATTGTCATATATGTTACATCTAATTCAGAAGCATGCTCTCGAACAGTTGTGTGTGGATTGGCTTCAACTAAGGCTCTTAGCTGTTCGTTGTCAACATCCGATGGCCAACCACTACGCTTACCATCTTCAAGACTCTCGTCACCGCTATGAAATTTCTTGAACCACCATTGTATTGTACGTTCATTAATGGTTTAATGGTTCCTTGGGCCAAACGCATCATTGATATCAGGAGCTGTTTTAGCAGCTTTCGGCCTAGCTTGAACTGGAATAAGAAAATTGTGTGAATTTGCTTTTTGTCTGCGTGGTATTCAATGTTCCGGAAAAAATAGCCTAATTATTCAAAAAGAAAAAGATTAACATGATTAGATAGAGTGAAAAACGGGCTTTAAAATGATATATAAATTCAAAGTAATTTAGCAAAAATTAATTTGAAAATACATCATTTAAAACCAAAATTAAAAATTCCACAAGAACTTTCTTGATAACCTAATAGAACATCAGACAAAATGCCTTGCTTTATTTATTCAGGTTCTTTATGTTCTAAGTTCAACTATTATAAAATAACCACAATTGGACTAGGAAAGTATTTGGAAACAAAAAGTGGAAGACTACTACATGTAATAAAGCAACACAAGAAAAAGAAAACGCTTTTCTCTATACACAAGGAGGCAACAAAATACAAAACAGAAGCAAACTACATTGATACATTGACTTCAGATGACAATATAGCAAAAATGGTCAAAGAGACAAAAAAACAACATGAAAACAGAATAACAAAAGGTAATGAAGAAGAAATGGAGAGAAAAATCACTCCATAGTCAATACCCTCCAAGGCTTGACAGAAAGGAAGTGAACTTAAGTAAAAGCCAACAATGGCTCAAAAGCTCTAGACTAAAAGCTGAAACAGAAGGACTGATTTTCAATGCACAAGACCAATGCCTGACTACAAACAATTATAAAAGCAAAATAATGAAAATAGGTCTCAGCACCAAATGCAGTATGTGCAACTAACACAATGAGACAGTTGACCACATCATCTCTGGTTGCCCAGTCCTTGCCAAATCTGAGTGTATATACAAACATGACCAAGTAAGTAGTTATATTCACTGAACAATATGCCAACACTACAACATTAGAACTGACAATAGGTGGTGTAAACATGTGCTAAACAACGTACAAGACAACAACCAGACCGAAATCATCTGGGATATGCCAGTTGAAACTGATGAAGAAATAAAAGCTAATCACCCAGACATAATAATCAAGAATTTGGAGAAAAAAAACACCTACTCACTGATAGACATTGCAGACCCTTCTGATCAAAATATTGTCTAAAAAGAAGTGGAGAAATTTTCAAAGTACAAAGACATCGAAATTGAAGTATTCAAGATGTTGAGCATGAAGGTGAAAACAATATCAATAATAATTGGAGCATCAGGCATGATAAAAAAACTTATGAATGAAAATGGAGAAGTCATACCTGGATCCTCAATACTACACACTATCCAAAAAATAGCTCTGCTAGGAACAGCCGACATCCTACACAAGATACTATCGATTCAATAATAAAACCTACACAAAATAACCCACAAACACAAGACACTCTATACAGCAATTATCCAACGAAATAAAATTTCACCAGCAAGCCAAATAACTAACACATTACATACTCAACACACAATACCACCAATAATACAACAAAAAACTGCACCACACCTCAAGAGACAAAAAAAACAAAACTGATGCAATACAATACCAAGAAGAGTTTGCACACTCTCAACAACAGAATAATAATAATAATAATAATAATAATAATAATAATAATTTTCTGTATGTTATATATATTTGTAAGTCCTGGTGTTTTTGTTATGTATTTGTCTGAATATTTTTTTATTATACCTAAGGCACCTACTATGATAGGAATTGTTCCTGTTTTTAGATTCCACATTCGAGTTAGACCTGGAAATAGAGATAACTCGAATGTGGAATCTAAAAACAGAAACAATTCCTATCATAGTAGGTGCCTTAGGTATAATAAAAAAATATTCAGACAAATACATAACAAAAACACCAGGACTTACAAATATATATAACATACAGAAAATTGCACTACTGGGTACTGCACACATTCTACGCAAAACACTTTCAATACAGTAAACATAAGAGCACCACAGCAAACCACAGCACATACCCAAGGCGCACAGAGCTGCGCTCGGTAGTGAAGTGAAAGCACGTTATAAAAATAAAACTACTGAATAATAATAATAATAATAATAACGATAATGTTAAAGCAGCAGCAAGCTGGCAGAATCATTAACACTTCGAACAAAATGCTTAGCAGTATTTATTCTGCCTTTACATCCTGAGTTTAAAGGCCACCAAAGTTGACTTTGCCTTTCATCTATCAGGGTTGATGAAATAAGTACTAGTCAAGTACTGGGGTCAAAGAGCCCCTGCTCGCCAAAGTTTTAGCTCTTGTGCCTATAGCAGAAAGGATACTTCTTCTCCCGTCACTACGTTCTGAGTTCAAATTCCACCGAGGTAGACTTTGACATTCATCCTTTCAGGGTTGATAAATTAAATACCAGTGAAACACTGGGGGTCAATGTAATCAACTGGTCTCCTCCCCTCAAATTTCAGTCCTTGTGCCTTTAGTAGAAAGGATTATTATTATTATTATTATTATTATTATTATTATTATTATTATTATTATTATTATTATTATTATTATTATTATTATTATTATTATTATTCTGGCAGAATCGTTAGCACGTCAGGCAAAAGAGTTAGTGGTCTTTCATCCACCATTAGGTTTTGGGTTCAAATTCCGCCAAGGTTGACTTTGCCTTTCATCCTTTCAGGGTCAATAAAATGAGTACCAGTTATGTACTGGGGTTGATGTAATCAACTTAATCCCTTCCCCCAAAGTTTGTGGCCTTGTGCTTCCAACAGAAAGGATTATTATTATTTTCATTATTATTATTATTATTTTCATTATTATTATTATTTTATTATTATTATTATTATTATTATTATTATTATTATTGCTTCCCAACCATGTGGCTCTGGGTTCAGTCCCACTGCATAGCACCTTGGGCAAGTGTCTTCTACTATAGCCTAGGACCAACTAAAGCCTTATGTGTAGATCTGGTAGATGGAAACTGAAAGAAGCCCATCATATATATGTGCATGTGTCTATGTGTCTTGACGTCTGTGTTTGTCCCCTTCCACCACTTGATAACCAATGTTGGTACGTTTATGTTCCCATAACTTAGCAGTTTGGTAAAAAGAGACTAATAGAATAAGTACCAGGCTTAAAAAAAAGGAAAATAAGTCCTGGAGCAGATTTGTTCAACTAAAAGCATTCAAGGCAGTGCTCCAGCATGGCCACAATCAAACGAATGAAACAAGTAAAAGATAGAAGATAAAAGATAGTTGCAAGTGAGAAGTGTCAAGCATCTCAACCAAATGTAAAAATTTTATGCAGCCTTGACCTTTTGTGTGTGCACGTGCATGCATGTGTGTGTGTGTGTGTGTCTGTGTGTGTGTGTGTGTGTGTGTGTGTGTGTATCTGTGTGTGTGTGTGTGTGCGCGCGTGCGTGAGTGTGTGTGTATGTGTTTACCTCATGATGTATTTTCTTTTTATCTTCTATGTAAAATTAGTTTCTGACAAAAGCATAAGGTCAAATTTCATGGTTAGATGTCAATTCATCGAAAACAGATGATAAAATAAAGAATCAACGATGATGAAAATCAGTTGCTTGAATAAATAATTCCTCAACGTAACAGCTGCTCAAACCAGTAAATAATTGAATTATAAATAAATATTCAAAATATAAAAAATAGGTTGAGAGAAAAGATGTAATAGAGTCATCTTGTTACTGACTTATTTTTTTAATAACTAAAATGTTAATTTGAAGCACAGGCACAAACACACGTCTTAGTGGTTAGGATGTTGGAATCATGATCATAACTTGGTGGTTTTAATTCCTGGACCAGGTGATGTGTTGTGTTCTTGAATAAAACACTTCATTTCACATTGCTCCAGTCCAGAGGTTTTCAAACTTTTTGACTTGCAGACCCCTTTATATTTCAGGCTTTACCTTATAAACGCTTATGAAATTTAAACATAAATATTTGCTTAAAATAACATATATTTTTACATTTATTTATTTAACAGTATTTAACAAACAGGTTTATTGTCAATTAAAAGATTTCGATTAAAAAACATATATAAAATCAAATTGCCCATAAAAAGTATTTGCTGTCCACGGACCCCCTGTCTTGTCCTTGCGGATCCCCTGTGGTCTGTGGACCACAGTTTGAAAACCCCTGCTCCAGTCCACTCAGCTGGCAAAAGTGAGTAATCCAGCAACCGACTAGCATCCCATCCAGGTGGAGAATATATATGCCATTGAAACCAGGAAACTGGCACTATTCATGTATATGACTTGGGAAGGATCTATATCCCTTTTTCTAAAATATTAAACCATATGTAATGTCATGGAGGCGCAATAGCCCAGTGATTAGGGCAGTGGACTCGCGGTCAGAGGATCGCGGTTTCGATTCCCAGACCAGGCGTTGTGAGTGTTTATTGAGCGAAAACACCTAAGCTCCATGAGGCTCCGGCAGGGGGTGGTGGCGACCCTTGTTGTATTCTTTCGCCCCAACTTTCTCTCACTCTTTCTTCCTGTTTCTTGAGTAACACTGCGATGGACTGGCATCCCGTCCAGCTGGTGGTAACACATACGCCATAGAAACCGGGAAACTGGGCCCATGAGCCTGGCTAGGCTTTGAAAGGG
>NC_068990.1:78010506-78015805 GCF_001194135.2 Octopus bimaculoides
ATGTATGCGTGTATGTATGTATGTATATACGTATGTATATATAGATGTATGTATGTATATTCATGTATGTGTGTATGTATGTATGCGTGTATGTATGTATGTATATATAGTCCCAAAATAAAGAAAACACAAAGATGAGGTGAAAAAATAACAAATGGAGCATCTTAGTGTCTCTGTTTGTCCCCACCACTGCTTGAAACTGGTGTTGGTTTGTTTATGTCCCTATGATATAGTGGTTTGGCAAAAAGAGACTGATAGAATAAGTACCCGGCTTTAAAAAAAATAGATGTTTGGGTTGATTTCTTGACTAATCCTTCAAGACAAGTGCTTCAGCTTCGCCAGAGTTCAATGATTGACACAAGTGAATGATAAAAGACAAAATAAGATATCGAATTTTATAGTAAAACAAGTACAATCAACTGAATTGAATCGCATTCCAATATATTGGATCATCCCATGAATAATGTAGATTTTTCAATTGCATGAACTAAAAGTCAGAGGGGGATGGGATAAACTACCTGCATGAACTTGCTATAAAAGCAGGTAGTAATTTTACCTTGACCTTATTCTTAGTGCAAGTTTTGAAAAGTGCAGTTCAATTTTAACAGTTATTTTTTTCAAAGCCATAGTGGAAGTGACAAAGGAGCATATTCGACATATTTTACTTAATGAATTCAATAAAGGTAACAACACAATGGAAAGTGCAAGGAATAGTAATGCAGTACATGGAGATTGAACAGTAAGTGCAAGCCAGTGTCAACGGTGGTTCCAGAAATTCCGAGCTGGAAACTGCAATCTAGAGGACAAGCCTCAACTTGGAAGATCTGTAGAGCTCGATGAGGATGTCCTGCAAATCCTGGTGGAACAAAATCCTATCGTAACTGTTGAGGAAGTAGCAGAGAAGCTTGGATTTGCTCATTCAATCATCCATCAACACCTCCATGCCATCAGAAAATGACCATCTTCAGTTTCAAGACAAAATGTGTTCTTCCATCAGGAGAATGCTCAGCCACATACAGTGAGGATGACATTCTAAAGACTGGAGCAGTTTGACTAGGAAACGATGCCCCACCTACCATATTCGCTGATCATTGCCCTATCATTTATTCTGCAGTCTTCAGAATCATTTGGATGGGAAAATATGAATTCTGTAGACAAAGTCAGAACAGTACCGGAGGAGTATTTTTCGTCACACACAAGTGAATTTTGGAAGAGGGGCCTTGCAAGTCTACCAGAGAGTTGAAAGAGCATTGTAGAAAATGAAGGAGAGTATATTTTAGATTAAAAAAGAACTTTGTTTATCTTAATTATGAAAAATAAAGGAAGTAAAAAAAAGACGCATTATTTATGGGATAACCCAATATAATTGGCAGTTCTTTGTTGTTGTGTTATTTGACTGCAGGTCAGTACTAAAAAAGTAAATTTATAAACCAGTCATGGACAAACTGCAGCCTGCAGGACTTTCTGGATGGTACGCCTTAGGAACACAGAGGTGCCCGAGATGATGCCATATGAAATTTGTATGAAACTACTAACACTGGCAGTACTAAGGTAAAATACGAAAGTAAACAGCAAACATTCCTGCCTGAGGTGGTACGTTGTGTTCTGGAGCTAAACCCATCAGTTTGTGTTGCTCCAGTTCACTCAACTGTAAATAAGTAGCCCTGTGATGGACTGGCATCCAGGTAGAATGTTGAGACCTCTGTCACTTATACACCATGGAAACCATATCCAAGTAATTGAGACAGTAATGTACAGGATAATTAATAATAATAATGATTAACTTCTATGGAAGCCTATCTTAGAGAATGTCCCTCATCTTAAGTGGTACTCTTAATCCCTCACTTGGTTTTACACCAACATTTTGACATCTTTTGTTTGCAGCGTCGTCTCTATTACAAGAATTCATGCCGATTCTTCATTCTGAGGATAATATTCTCCCACCAGACTTGGAAATTTTGAAAGAAGCTATTACACACACAAACAAATGGCGGTGAGCTGGCAGAACCGTTAGCACACCGGGCGAAATGCTTATCGGTATTTCGTCTGCCCGCTACGTTCTGAGTTCAAATTCCGCCGAGGTTGACTTTACCTTTCATCCTTTCGGGGTCGATTAAATAAGTACCAGTTACGCATTGGGGTCGATATAATCGATTTAATCCATTTGTCTGTCCTTGTTTGTCCCCTCTGTGTGTAGCCCCTTGTGGGTAGTAAAGAAATAACACACAAACAAACAAACAAACAAAGCCTAAGAAGGTAAAAGAATGATCCTTTATCTGTATACTTATATTTATTTGTTTCTTTTCTTCTCTTTCCAGGAGTTCTAAAAGATTATCTAAGGGAACTTCCAGAACCACTATTTACTAATGTGTTGTACCAAATGTTGTTGGACGCTCTTACCGTGCGTCTTCCAGGAGACCCTGATGGAAGTGCCAAACTCATGCTTAGTATTTTAGAATGTTTACCCAAGGCTAATCAGGTAACACTTATTATTTTTTTTATTCTATATTAATTTTGGAAAGATTTCATAATCGGTCGAGTATCAGAACAAAATGGCTTGTGGTTTTAATTATAGCCCTTTACATTCAGAGTTCAAATTATGTCATGGTCAACTTTGCCCTTCATCCTTCTGGGGTCCATGAAATAACAGTAAAAAACTATGGTCAGTTTGATCAACTAGTGTACTTTACCAATCTACCAGAAACTGCACCAGGTTCTTTTTTATAAGATTCTTGTTTTAATCTGATCTAAATTAAAACCATTCACATTAGTTTCATGCTAATTTATATTCCTAATATAGTTTAATAATGCTAAAGTTGGGAAAGTGTCTTCTACTGTAGCCTCAGACCAACCAAAGCCTTGTGAGTGGATTTGGTAGACAGAAACTTAAAGAAGCCTGTCGAATATATATATATATATATATATATATATATTTATATATAACAAATAATAAATGAGTATATGCATATATACGTACAGGTATGTGCATACCTATGTCTACCTGTATATATAGGTGCATACCTGGGTACAGGACATTTCAAACAAAACGTAGACAAGAAAATAATAATAACCAGAGTACAGAAAACACACAAGCCACATAGAGAACATTTTCCTTCATCAGCTACCCCCGTTTTAACACCGGCGTTTCGAAGGTCACAATCAAATAACAAACAAGTAAAAGAATAAAAGAATATATATCAAAAGAGTGTATATACACACATATATACATAAAACTGTATTTATTTATATAAACTGGAAGTAGTTAAAGGATGAATCCACCTGATAAATTCTTACAATATTTGTTCTGACTAAGGCAGCAAGCTAGTAAAACTGTTAGCCCGCCATGTAAAATGCTATTTTTACGTTCTAAGTTCAAATGCTATTGGGATCAACTTTACTTTTCATCCTTACAGGGTCAATAAAACAAGTACCTGTTGAGCAACAGAGGTTGATTTCATTGACTTAGCCCTTTCCCCGCATTTGCTGGCCTTCTGCCAAAATTTGAAACCAATATTTGTTGTGACACATTTTGAGTTCAAATCCCACCTAAGTCAACTTTGCTATTAATTCCTCTATAGCTAATAAAGTACCAGCCAAGTATAAACAAAACCCCTACCACCTCTTACCAAATTTCAGCCTTTCTTTTCTATGTTGGGCTGTGGATATCAGTGAGCTGAACAAAATTCCTTACAGAACTTTGTGATAGCTGTTTTACATTGTGTGTTCAAACATTGCAGGGGTCCATTATGCCTTTCATTTTTAAGAAATTATTAATCCTTTCTATAATAGGCACAAGATCTGAAATTTTGGGAGAGGGGTCAGTTGATTACATTGACCCAGTGTTCAACTGGTACTTATTTTGTTGACCCTCAAAGTTGATCTTGGCAGAATTTGTGCTCAGAACTTAAAGATACACAAAAAGCTGTTGAGCATTTTGTGTGGTGTGCCAAAGATCCTGCTAACACACCACCTTTAAAAACTTATTAATTACTATCAATTTAAAAGCAGTGAGCTGGCAGAATCATTAGCATGTCAGGCGAAATGCTTTGCAATATTTCATCTGTCTTTACGTTCTGAGTTCAAATTCCGCCGCGGTTGACTTTGCCTTTTATCCTTTCTGGGTCGATTAAATAAGTACCAGTTATGCACTGGGGTCAATATAATTGACTTAATCCATTTGTCTGTCCTTGTTTGTCCCCTCAGTGTGTAGCTCCTTGTGGGCAGTAAAGACATAAGAATCATTAGCATGCCGGACAAAATGCTTAGCAGTATTTCTTTTAGCTCTTTACATTCCACGTTCAAATTCTGCCTAGGTTGACCTTGCCTTTCATCCTTTTAGGATTGATAAAATCAGTACCAACTGAGCACTGGGGTCAATGTAATTGACTAAACCTCCCCACCAAAAAAATTTCAGGCCTTGTGCTCATAAAAGGCAGAATTAATAGTTTTCGATTTAAGTATCTCTCTTGTCATAAAATAAGATATCATTACAATGGTTCTTTAGAATCATTAGAATAACAGACAAAATGCTATGTGGTATTCAGTTGCATCCTTTTACATTCTGCATTTAACTCTTTAGCATTCAGACCAGCCATATCCAGCCTAAATATTTGACCTCCAATGTGTTCAAAATTGGTCAGATCCAACCTCTTAAACTTACCCCAGAATATCATTCCCGAAGTAACGAGTCACATCATGGAAATCTCACAGCTATGAAATAATGCATGATTAATTCAATATAATGTGATTAAATAAGCATCACATTTAGTAGAATGATCTGAATACAAAAGGGCTAGAATCCCCTTACGAATCAACTTTACATTTCATTCTTTTGAGATCAAAAAATTAAATACCAGTCAAATAATGAAGCTCATTCAATTAACTATAGCCACCTCTAAATATTTATTGTTTTATATCATAAATCAGTAGACCCTTTTGCTTCCTATTTTATTCAGATAGACCCTCACAGCTATTCGATGATTAAAAAATCCTGTTATATTTTGCTAATTAAATATATTATAAGGAATTGTATTTATTGTTTTAATTTTTTTGCATGTTTCAGTCAGTTGACTGTGGCCATGCTGGAGAACCACCTTACAAAGAATAAGTATTTTGTAAGCCTGGTACTTATTCTATTGGCCTCTTTTGCCATACCGCTAAGTTACAGAGACATAAACACATCACCATCGGTCGCCAAGCAATGGTGGTGGGGAGAAACACAAAAACAAAGACACATACACATAAATATATATATATATACACACATACCTACACATACATGCATCCACACACATACACA
>NC_068990.1:78015815-78017526 GCF_001194135.2 Octopus bimaculoides
AGATAAATATATGTATACAAATAAATGATTTGAAGAAGATTTTTGTTTTATAAAAAAAGCCATTACTTTTATACCTAGTGTGCATTTTCTTTGTTTCTTTTTACTTTTCCCTTATATAGGTTGACTTTGCCTTTCATCCTTTTAGGATCGATAAAATAAGTTCCAACTGAGCACTGGGGTCTCTCTCCAATGCCGCCAGGAGTGCTACATCATTTGTGTGATGTGGAAAATATTCCATCAATATTGCACAAATGATGTCAGCATCAATTTTAAAATCCATCCAAGACTTGGCCCCCGTGCTATCCTCCCACTACAAAAATCGAACTTGGAACACACAGCAACATTATGTCACAATTACTTTGCTTCAACCAGTCAAGCTCTCGTTAATACCATACCAAAATACATCAAAACAGAAACGGATCCCATAAAATTCAAATGTTCACTGGATAAATTTCTTCAAAATATCCCAGACCAACCTCCTTCACCCAGATATGTCTCCAACAATAATAACTCTTTGCTAGAGTGGGCCATGGTGCCCCATATATGACTAAAAGACTTCACCAGGTGGTGCTATTAAGTTAGACATAGCCTAGGCCTAAACTGGCCGAAACCTATCAAAGTTATCAAAGTCATATATATATATATATATACAACAGTTTTCTTTCAGTTTCCATGTACCAAATCCACTCACAAGGCTTTGGTCGGTTTGAGGCTATAGTAGAAGACACTTGCCCAAGGTGCCACACAGTGGGACTGAACTCAGAACCATGTGGTTGGGAAGCAAGCTTCTTACTACACAGCCATGCCTGTGCTTATTTTTTGAAAAATTCTTAAAATATTTTGTATATTTAATAAGTAGAACCAATTATTTGTGCATACATTTTAACAACAAAATCTTGTATGAACTCCAAGGGTCATGTAGGCCCTCAAAAGTCATATGGACTGTGCTTGAGAACCATTACTATAAATGAAATTTATGTTTTTTATTGCTTTAGTAATTGCATTGCATGATGGGAATGTATTGCCATATTGAAGTGGTGTGATACAGAATTCTTGTATTTCTTTGTCATCAGAGAGAGTGAGTCATAGATATTTAGAGATAGTTATTTATGTGTGTGTATGTATAACTAAATGTATCTATGTGCATATGTTTGTGTGTGTGTGTGTGTGTGTGTATAACTAAATGTATCTATGTGCATATGTGTGTGTGTGTGTATACACACACACGCACACACACATGTATATGTTGATGTTTGTTTTTATGATCAGTTATAATAAAAACAGTTTTACATTAATTTGATGGGTTTACTCTATACTTTTGTAGAATAAAATTTATTATTCTTAAACAAGATTATCATTGATAGTGATTTCAAAATTTTAGCCAGTTAAGCCATTGTCATCAGTCTGACAATGGCTTAACTCACCGAAATTTCAAAGTCACTATCAATAATATTCTTGTTGAATAATAAATACACACACACACACACACACACGTGGTGATGTGCCTGGCTGTATACTAAGAAGCTTGCTTCCAAAACACATGGTTCTGGGTTCAGTGCCACTGCATGGCACCTTGGGCAAGTGTCTTCTACTATAGCTTCAGGCTGACCGCAGCTTTGGATTTGGTTGATGGAAACTAAAAGATGTTTGTCGTATGTATGTATATATGTATGTATGTATATATATATATATATATATATATATATATATA
>NC_068990.1:78017929-78021633 GCF_001194135.2 Octopus bimaculoides
TCTTTGTGCAGCTGAAGATTGCTCTGCATTTTAAATTGATGTAATGGTTGCATTGTTTAATTAAATGGAGTTGCATGAAACGATTGTACTGCATTACCTCTGGATATCCTTGTTGCTTATTTTGATTATATATATATATATATATATATTATTATAAAATCTGGTAATTAGTCATATATTAATTAATATCGATTAATTATCAGGAGGCCAGCACATCTAAAGAATCAAAGAGATTCAGAAATATTATCTGCAATCTCAGGGGATTAAGGTACATATATATATATATATATATATATGTATGTATATATATCTATGTGTGTGTGTCTTTATGTCTGTGTTTATCCCCCACATCACCACTTGACAACTGGTGTTGGTGTTTCTATGACGTGTAACTTAGCAGTTTGGCAAAAGAAACCAATAGAATAAGTACTAGGCTTTAAAAAAATAAGTCCTATAGTCAATTTGTTGGACTAAAATCCTTCAAGGCAATACTCTAGCATGGCCACTGTCAAATGACTGAAATAAGTAAAAGAATAAAAGAATATATATGCATGTATATATGTATATATATGCTCTCCATTCTCACTCTTTGTCTCTCTCTTTCATTCTCTCACTATACACACACACACACATATATATATATATACATGTGTGTGTATTTACCATCATCATCATCATCATCATTTTATGTCTGCCTTCCTTGCTAGCATGGGTTGGACGGTTTAACTGAGGACTGACAAGCCAGGAGGCTGTACCAGACTCCAATTTGATCCGGCAAGGTTTCTACAGTTTGATGCCCTTCCTAATGCCAACCACTCTGAGAGTGCAGTTGGTGCTTTTTATATCCCACCACTATGGGGACCAGTCAGGTGGCATTGGCATCGACCACACTTCAATGGTGCTTTTTACATGTCACCAGCATGGGAGCTAGTCAGGCAGCACTGGCATTGACCATGCTGGAATGATACTTTTTATGTGCTACCAGCATGGGTGCCAGTCAAATGGCACTGGCATCAGCCATGACTACAATTTTGCTTGACTTAACAGGTCTTCTCAAGCACAGTATATTGCCAAAGAAATGAAGGGTATTTTTAAACATGCTGGTAATGTGACACTGGCATCAGCCACTGCTACGATCTCATTTGATTTGCCAAGTCTTCTCAATCACAGCATGTCTTCAAAAATCTCAGTCGCTTGTCATTGCCTCTGTGAGGCCCAACATTCAAAGGTCATACTTCACCACTTTTATGCAATTGATCCTATGGAAACTGATATCATTTTTTGTAATTTGTTCTTGTCATGTCCCATCACTCCTAAACCTTGTGAAAAAAGTTTTTAAAATCATCGTCATTATTATTATTATTATTATTATTATTATTATTATTATTATTATTATTATTATTATTATTATGTGATTAAAACTCACAGCTTATTTTGCTAGGTATGACAGAAAGTGTCAACTGTCCACACCCAGCAGACTAAAGTGACACTTGTTTACTGGTCATGCTTTAAGAATTCTGCAAAGAATTCTTGCAGTTCCAAGCAATGCTGATTTTTGTAGGTGTTCTACCTTCACACTTACCGAAATATTTTACTTCTTTTATGATCAAACCAGCCAGATCTGGCCTCTCACACCAACCCTACAATTTCATTCTAAAAATTAACAGTTACCTCATCAAAATCTCAAAGCTACAAGATAATGCATGATTAATTAATGATGTGAACAAATGAGGAATATTTTTAAGAGAATAATGTGAATGCTAAAAGCCCAAATATCCTACCTGTTTTATGTTCAAACCAGCCAGATCTAGCCTCTCACACCTGCCCTACCATGTCATTTTAAAATTTAACAATCACATCAATAAAATCTTGAAGCTACAAGATAATGCATGATAAGCTTAAAGCAATGAGATTAAATAAGGATTACATTTGACAGAATAATCTGAACGCTAAACGGTTAATCCCATTCTCCCTCAGTTTCCTATAAATTCAATAGGGAGCAGCCCATCTCTCCTCCATTGGAACCTTCCTCTCCAAACGGAAATTTGAAGAAGTCAATGAGGGCTTGGCTTAAAAGAAAGGTGTCTGTTCTGTTCTCAGATTTTTCAGTCTTGTCCACCACACAGGCTCTTTGTCATAGCAACCACCAGATAGAGGGAGAAAACAAAAAAAAAACAAATTCTTGTAATTTCCAACCAAAGAGAAATGGAGAAACAACCAAAACCCCACCCCCCACCCATGAGAGACTTCGGCTGGTAACTGGCTCTGTCTTATATGTGATAATGTTGACGATGACTAGAGTAACAACAATGATAACAATGTTGATGATGATGATGATGATGATGATGATGATGATGATGATGATGATGATGATGATGACGACGACGACGACGACGACGACGACGACGACGACGACGACGACGACGACGTCGACTACCAAGTGATCATCATTATCACTATCATCAGCACTCCCATCATCATCATCACTACCACAACACCACCACCACCAACACCACCACCAACACCACCACCAACACCACCACCAACACCACCACCACCAACACCACCACCACCAACACCATCACCTCCTCCTCCTCCACCATCACCATTGTCATCATCATCATCATCATCATCATGGTGATGGTGACTAGTTATATACTGTCTGTACATCCATTTAGTTGAAACAACAGAAGCTATGTCAAACAAGGTTATATATATATATATGACCACCCAAGAGTATAAACATTGTAACTCCTGGGATTTTCTGCCCAAACTCTTTTTCTTACATTAGCTACGTACACTGGTCACTGACACAGGCTGAAAGCTCTTTCGGTAATTGAAGATCTGCATATACAGTTCTAGATTAGAGAATCGGCTGTTAACATATGAAAGATCCATGTGGGTGTGGACCAGTGTATTGGCCATGTATGAATATATGTGTGTATGTATGCATGCATGTATGTCAGTGTGGGGGCAGTATATTTGTGTGCATGTGTGTGTGTATGTGTGTGTGTGTGTGCGCATGCGTGCGTGTGTGTATTTTCTTAGAATTCCATGTTTATGTGTAGATACATGTGTATATTTATGTGCATGTTATGATATATATGTATGTGTGTATGTGTGTATGAGTGAGTGCGTATGTGTGTGTTTGTGTGTGTGTGTGTGTGTGTGCATTTTCTTAGAATTCCGTGTATTTGTAAAGATATATGTGTATATTTATATGCATGTTATGGTACATATGCATGTGTGTGTGTGTGTGTGTGTGTGTGTGTGTGTGTGTGTGTGTGTTTGTGTGTATGCTTGTATTTTCTTAGAATTGCATGTTTATGTGTAGATACATGCATATATTTATATGTATGTTATGGTATATATGTATACATGTGCGTTGTGTGTATGTGTCTGTTGTGTGTGTGCGTGTGTGTGTGTGTATGAGTGTGTAACTATACATATATATATAAATATATCACTAAGATCACATACATATATGCATGCATGCATGCACACACACTCACATACGCACACACACTCACATACGCACACTAACACATACATATGTATGTGAGTTTATGTATACATGTATGTAAGTGTATATGACTGTAAACAGTCTATGCATGTATATCAAACATATCAATATATATGATGTATAATATCGAATACTTTCTTTTTCATCAAATTACAATGATCTGTGATTATATATATATATA
>NC_068990.1:78022293-78023351 GCF_001194135.2 Octopus bimaculoides
GATCTTACTTGGCTTGCCGGGTCTTCTCACGCACAGCCCATTTCCAAAGGTCTCGGTCCGTAGTCATCGCCTCGGTGAGGCCCAATGTACGAAGGTCTTGCCTCACCACCTCAGCCCAGGTCTTCCTGGGCCTACCTCTTCCACGGGTTCCCTCAACTGTTAGGGTGTGGCACTTTTTCACGCAGCTATCCTCCTCCATTCTCACCACATGTCCATACCAGCGCAATCGTCTCTCTTGCACGCCACAACTGATGCTTCTAATGTTCAGCTTTTCTCTCAAGATACTTACACTATATATATATATATATATATATATATATATATATAGACACACACACGCACTCAAGCATATACATATATATATGTGTATGTACACTTATATATTAACTTTTTATGTTTTGTATGTGCATTTGGTTGTGTATGTGTGTGTGTGTATGTGTTCTGATACTAGTTATTCCGCAAAAGGTTTTAGCCAAGTATCCATACAAATATTAATCTGAGTAGATAAGAGAAATTCTCAATGGATATGAATTCACCAAGTAAAGCTAAACATAGGCATGGGTATGGTTGTGTGGTAAGAAGCTTGCTTCCCAACCACATGGTCCCGGGTTCAGTCCCGGGTTCAGTCCCACCATGTGCAGGGCTGGCCCTAGGGTTGCTGGTGCTACAGTCAAGCAGAACTTGTCTTTGTTACATCCTCCTTGGTGCCCCTTAGCACAAGGCATCCTGGGTGACTGCCTGAGTTGCCGGTACCTTGAGCCAGCCCTGACCGCATAGCACTTGGACAAGTGTCTTCTACTATAATGTCAGGTTGACCAAAGCCTTGTGAGTGGATTTGGTAGACAGAAACTGAAAGAAGCCAGCCATATATGTATATAATGATATAAATAATATATATATATATATATATATATATATATATACCGGGAGTAAGCACATGAAATGTGCAACAAGGTGGAAAAAGGAGTACTCAAATACCAGAGGTAGAGTAATATGCTTTATTTAAAAGCAGCAGAAATATAAGAAAAGAATCTTACTCTGAGTTTCACGTTCCCGTT
>NC_068990.1:78023612-78030535 GCF_001194135.2 Octopus bimaculoides
TATATATATATATATATATATATATATATATATATATATATGCATATACATGCATATATGTACATACATCTATACATAAATAAATGCATATGTGAGCACAAGACATCTTAAAACGTGTACAACAAAAAAATATGAAGTACGGGTACACGGAATAGGAACTAATTTTTCGAACAACAAAAGACACAATTGGAAAACAAGACAAACAATATAAGGAACGACCCTTCATCAGTTGTTGGCTGTTTTTCTACTCTCATATTTTGAGCATTTAACAACAATATACGCTTTCGATAAAACATTTGCTCCCACAAAGCAAATTAAAAATAAAATTTGGGATTTTGCGGAGGGTCAAAATTGGTAACACAAACAGGACAGTGCAAAAAAACAGGAAGGGCTGCTAAGCCTAAATGAGGTTGTGGTGGCAAACACGTAAATCAAGCTTGGACAGGAGACAGACAAGAATATGTCTTCCATGTTCAAGCTACAACGGAGAGAAAGAAAGAAACAGAAGTTAGGAGAAGAAAGAAAGATGGCCGAATGTCACGTGGGAGCCACATGAGCAAGAGAGGAGGAGTGAGGGAGAGAGAGAGCATGATAGGAAAAAATTCCAGTGAACAATAATAACATCTTACCTCTGCTAGGTCAGCAAAACAATATATATATATATATATATATATAATATATCTTTTATTCTTTTGTTCTTTTACTTGTTTCAGTCATTTGACTGTGGCCATGCTGGAACACTGCCTTGAAGAGTTTTTAGTCGAATGAATTGACTCCAGTATTTATTTCTTTTTAAAGCCTGGTACTTATTCTATCGGTACTTTGTGCCAAACTTCAAAGTTACAGGGACGTAAACACACTAACACCAGTGAGCCAGCAGTGATGGGATGGGGGACAAACACAGACACAAAGGCACACACACATAGATGTGTGTGTGTGTATAAACAACAGGCTTCTTTCAGTTTCTGTTTACTAAATCCCCTCATAAGGCTTTGGTTGGCTCAGGGCTTTAGTAGAAGACACTTGCCCAAGGTGCAATGCTGTGTGACTGAACCAGGAATCATGTAGTTGGAAACCAAGCTTCTTACCATGCTATATATATGCTACAAAAATGTTTAAGAAAACATGAAGACGAGGGGTAGGAAATGAACAAATGGTATATATTATGTTTATGCTCAGGTGAAATATGAAGTCTTACATTTCAAGGATATGTTCTTCTTCAGAAAGAATCAATCACTGCATGTATGCATGCGTGTATGTACGTATGTATATAAAGATGATATGTAAAAGTGGAGTACACTAGCAGTTAAATAGTACAAGGGAGATAATCACTTTTTCATAACATCTGGTGGGATTATAAGTTTGAATTTGAAATTGAGGAATTTAAAAAATGCACAGAATACACATGCTTAATTTTCTACTTTTGCTTACTCGTTACAAAGGTCTTAAAGTATCTAGTCTTAAGTAATCATGTGTATGTGTGTGTATGTATATATATATATATATATATATATATATATATATATATATATATATATATATATATATATATATTGATATATATATTGATATATTGTTGTACCCCACGCCACCTCCTGATACCACCAACAGGCTCCAATAGTCCATGTTAGTAGCTCAGGAGACCTCAGGGAAGCTAACTTGCTTAGAGAAGAAGTGCTAGTGAAAGAAGTCAGAAGAGTTGACCATAACATGCAAAACCGTTGAGTGCAACCAAAATAGAACTTTAATTAAGAGGTGAATAAATATTTATGGAATAAACAGGCAGTTCTTTAGAGATTTTTTAGAGTTCTTTCATTCGCCTTTGAAATGTGTAGACTTTTGGTGAGCTCTACTTTTATTCACCAATCTAATGATTCTTTTTTTTTATCTCTTTATTTTTTCAACTGGACTCTGTTGTTACTCCTGAATTTACATTAGTCCAGTAACTATTCTGCATTCTTTACATGGCCAAGTTCACACTGACTATTTTCACAGCAAGTTTAATACCTTCCACTTTACAAAGACACCACTGTTCACATTAACTACAGACATTCACCATTGCATCAAACTAACTTATAACCATTCTCCTCGCAGCAAAGACACTACTGTTGATATTAACCACTGGCATTCGCCAACACAATACATGTCCCACTTCTGACACCAATTACTGTTCAGCACGAACTGCTCAACTTCAACTGCATGGCACCAACCTCAACCAATATTCACATAAACCACTCATGTTGACTTCCATTGCATCAACTTCCAGCAGACTCCAAACCAACCACCTCACTTATCAACACCACACATTAGCTAACAGTACAGACTCAATTGCCATGTGTTCAATACTAGTATTTATATTTTGCCCACACAGTAAAAAGCATGTCAAAATCATTGTTGTTGTTGGCACTCTGTCGCTTACGACGTCGAGGGTTCCAGTTGATCCGCTCAACGGAACAGCTTGCTCGTGAAATTAACGTGCAAGTGGCTGAGCACTCCACAGACATGTGTATCCTTAACGTAGTTCTCGGGGATATTCAGCATGACAAGGCTGACCCTTTGAATTACAGGCACAACAGAAACAGGAAGTAAGAGTGAGAGAAAGTTGTGGTGAAAGAGTACAGCAGGGTTCGCCACCATCCTCTGCCGGAGCCTCGTGGAGCTTTAGGTGTTTTCACTCAATAAACACTCACAACGCCCGATCTGGGAATTGAAACCGTGATCTTATGACCACGAGTCCGCTGCCCTAACCACTGGGGCATTGCACCTCCACATGTCAAAATCATACCGCCTACACTTTAAACAGTCACAATGAATTAATTTTTCATTTATTTTGCAAAACCAGAGAGCAGTGTTCAAATCTGCATCACATGAATGAGAAATTATCTGAATATAATTTTTCATTCATAACAAAATATTTATATACGAAAGTAAAAAGCGAGAAAGTAGAATGCTTCTGACAATGTGGAAAGTTTTATAAAACCATTATATTTCCGGCACAAAGGCCCATCTTGTGAAGAAAATGTCTGGGAAACGTCCAGTTGTGTAGGAAATTTGAAAGAGTTAACAGAACCTACATACCTGGACATTTCCCAGACTGTTTTTCTTCTGAAGATGGGCCTTTGCCCCTGAAATATAAAGGTTTTATTAAACTAACTTTCTGCATTGTCAGAAGCTTTCTATTTACTCTCTTTTTACCTTTTTCAATATAGCAATGATTCAAGTGAACTACAATACTCATATATATGTACATAGGACAGCTGGCATGCCACAGCCAGTCATTTTAATCTTACATCAACCCTGTATATGCAATAAGATATTTTCATTGACTTGTCCATCATTCCTGCTACAAATCATTTTGCAACATAGACGAGGTGCATTTAATCGACTATCACAAGATTCTGGGTTTAGTCTTATTGCATGATATCTGGACAAGTCTCTTTTACCTTAGCTCCAGACTAACACAAAACAACCTGCTTGGCTGAAATTGAGTTGATCAGTGCTTCTCAACCATTTCTTACCCATGGATCCCCTTCGATTTCTGTTTTACATGGGTGGACCCTCAAAACCATTTGATGTTTGAAAAATTTCCCATTAGATTCTTATAATTAAATACTTGTACCAGTGCCACTTAACAGTACTCACGCCAACATCACTAAAATCACCCAGCACACACTTTAAAGTGGTTGGTGTTAGGGAGGGTATCCAGCTATAGCAGCCAGGCCAAATCAGACTGGAACCTGGCATAGTTCTCTGGCTTACCAGCTCTGGTCAAACCATTCAACCCATTCCAGGAAGGAAAACAGACCTTAAGGAATGACAATAAACGGGAATTTTATTAAAAATGGTCAAAATTTTTATATATTGTAGAAAAATAACTAATTTATTGCTCATAAACTTTAGCAACAAAATCATATATGGACCCCACCAAGGGTCATGTGGACCCCATTGAGAGCCACTGGAGTAAATGATAACTGTAGTTTAAAGATACGGCCTGGTTCTGTCTGAGAATTATGTTAAGGGGTATAAATGTCTGTGTAATATTCAGCCATTTATTCACTAATTCTAGGAGCAGATAGTTCAACTAATGGTGAGCCATTATTGTGGCTGAACCAATGAATTTGTAGCAGTTTTATGTGTGTAATCAATATATCTATTTTATTGTTGTTGTTGCTCTTGTTATTGTCTTGTCCTAGGTCAATCCTAATTTAGCAAATCTATAATCAAAAGCATTCATTACTATAAGTAGCATAATGAAATATCATTGGCTCCTACTTTACCTCTCTGATTCCAGATGCCCTAGCCATCCCCTTTCATTCTTCTTACTCACTGACCTTCTCATATTCATCCTCTGTCAACCTTCACCTCCAACCATTGCCTGCATCGTATCATTCTTTCACCTCATTTCCTTGTTGCGTACAACCAAAGCAACAATACTACTTTCTACCTCCCTCTCTTCTCATTTATCAGATGTGCAACAAGATCTCTCATGATGTTAGATCGTTGACTTGTCATGGCATCTGAGCTGAAAAATCAAGCTCTTTCTCAAACTCTCCTTTGGTCTATGATCATTCTATCCATTTGTACATCTAGGACCACACTGTAAAATTTGTTAGTGTGATTTGAAGAAAATGTAGCTACTCTTTCTAGCAGACTGAGTGACCATGTAGAAGTTCCCTAGTCTGTTTAGTAGATAGCATTGGTTCAAAATGTTGTGGTGATGTGTTGATGATCAAAAAGGATGTTTGTTATCTCATGAAGTCTTAGAAACATTCTCCAGTAAGGATGACAACAGTACCAAACTGCAGTTACCACACAAATCAGAATACACAAATAACCCCTCATCCTTTCCATGTTCTTTCTTATGAACAATCATCATCCTCATCATCATCATCATTATTATCATCGTTTAACGTCCGTTTTCCATGCTGGCATGGGTTGGACGGTTTGACTGGGGACTGGCAAGCTAGGAGGCCGCACCAGGCTCCAATCTGCTCTGGCAATGTTTCTACAGCTGGATGCCTTTCCTAACGCCAACCACTCTGAGAGTGTAGTGGGTGCTTTTTACATGCCACTGACACAGAAGCCAGTCAAGTGGCGCTGGCATCAGCCATATTCAGATGGTGCTTCGAACAATATGTGACTAAAACTCTTCATACCTTTACAGATGCTAGGTTTTACCATCTATGATAAGCATTTGTAGAGATCCCGTGTCTATAACATTTCCCAAATTGCTTTTCCATCCATATTTGTTACTCAGTATTCCTGGAAGAATTGTGGGGATAGAGTCTTCAGACACTTCCTACATAAGGGTCCAATCAGAAGCAACTGTCATTAGACTTTCCAGCTGAGTTCCTCCATATGACTTACTGAGACTATGGATGTTATCTAACCATCTCAACCTTGGTCTACCCCTAAATCTCCTATAGATGGCTTGGCTTGATTCTTACCATTCATTCCTGTGACATTCTAATCACATGTCCATAATGTCAGAGCTGTGACTTCTCAATGCAAGGAAGTAACATCTCATTTCGGAGAGGATTCCTGATATCCAAGCTATGCAGCCTGTTGAATAATATTGCCCCAGAGTAGTGCTTCCCAACTTATTTTCCCCTGGGCATCACTATAACTTTCCAGAAAAATGTATGCCCCACTGGCAGTTGGAAAAAAAACAACTTTATATTTAATGTTTCATAATAGTATATTTTTCCTTTACAAAATATCTACACTAAGGCATTAGAATAGTACTATACTATAGTAAACGGTCTTCATACAGTATGCTTAGCTGGAGAGAATGGTTTGGCTTGGCTGAGTATAGGTTTAGCATATTTGCTGTGAAACATAGATTTTCATAATTCCATCCCTCCCACACACACTCCCCCTCAAAAAAATTTGGATCCCATGCCCCAACACAATTTTCCCAGGCCTCAACAGTGGGGCATATACCCCACATTGGGAATCACTGCTCCAGAGATCCAGAGAGCAATGAGTGTGCCTACATATATAGTTGTATAAATGAAATAAATGGAAGAAGCAGTGAAACACTACAGCTGTTTCAGAAAGGTTACTGGGTGCATATTTAGTTCAATAAAAAATATTTCATGCCTATCTGGTGTCCTTTCTCAATGGATGCATGCTGCTAATTCAATACAAAATTCGCTTGAAATTTCTCTTGATAGCTTTGCAGCCTGCAATATTTGAATCACAGATGACTTTTCCTGCTTGATTACTACATTCTTCTCCAAAATGGTGTCCCTTAGCATTTATCCAAAGAAGATATTCGTTTGCTTTTAACGGGGCTTGCAGAAGTTTTAGTGGGTAGAATTCATTAAATGAAAGTGGAATAATCTCATTATACCAGCAAGACTGATTTTGTAGGTGCATGCATAGCTGTGTGGTAAGAAGCTTGCTTCCCAACAACATGGTCTTGGATTCAGTCCTACTGCATGGTATCTTTGCTCCAGGCTGAGCAAAGCCTTGTGAGTGGATTTTTGTAATTGAAAACTAAAAGAAACTCATTATGTATCTCTGTGTATATGTCTATGCATGTGTGTGTGTGTGTGTGTGTGTGTGTGTGTGTGAAGGTTCATAGCTCAGTGGTTAGAACATCAGGCTCACAACCATGAGATAATGAATTCGATTCCTGGACCAGACTGTGTGTGTTGTGTTCTTGAGAAAGACACTCAGCTGCAGAAATGAATTGCAATGTCGCTGGTGCCAAGCTGTATCGGCCTTTGCATTTCCCTTGGGTAACATCGGTTGCAGGAAGAGGGGAGGTTGATATGCATGGGTCACTGTTGATCTTCCATAAACAACCTTACCCAGAATTATGCCTCTGAGGGGAACTTTCTAGGTGCAATTCTATGGTTATTCATGACCAAAGGGGTTCTTTACCCTTTACCCTTTATTTGTGTGTGTGTGTGTGT
>NC_068990.1:78030744-78032029 GCF_001194135.2 Octopus bimaculoides
GTGTTACTACCTCCTTGCTTTGGCTTCATGTGAAAAGATGTCTGGTCACAGAGAGTATCGCCTTACTTGAAAATAGGTGAGGATTAGTGACAGCAAAGGCACCTGACTGTAAAAAAAAAAATCTGTCTCAGCAAATTCTGTCCAATCCATGCAAGCATGGAAAAGGATGTTATGTATGTTTATATATATATATATATATATATCTTTTATCTTCTACATGTTTCAGTCATTGGATGGTGGCCATGCTGGAGCATCACATTGAAGATCGACTCAAGTACTCGTTTTCTTTTAAGCCCAGTACTAATTCTATTGGTCTCTTTTGCCAAACTGTTAAGCTACAAAGACATAAACAAACAACAAACACTGGTTGTCAACCAGTGGGTGAGAAAACAAACACAAACACAAGAACATACACATATACACACATACATGACTATATGTGTGACTAAGGGAGCTGAAGTGCCTACATTGCATATATATATATATATATATATATATGATTACATTTAGGTATTTGTGCATATGTGAATGTACTTGCATCATGTTAATGTATCTAAATGTCTCTTTAAAGTATGAGTATATGCTTATATAGTAATGTTTATACGCCAACATAAAGTGGCAGTCCTATAAAGGACGATGTTACTGTTGTTTTAACCCCAAGAAAATATCTTTTCTAACTAGCTATCGACACAGTTTGTATCCATATATGGTATTTGCAAAGGAGGTCACCGCTCCCATCTCTAGCCTTATGTGATACTCACAGACCTAGGTTTCTGGATGTTATCTGTCCTCAGTGTGAGACAATCACCAGCTAGTGACAAAAGCTATCTTCACTCACAAATACTAAGTCTGTGAGTATCACGTAAGGCTAGAGATGGCAGCTATGCTTTTTATATGGACATAAACTGTGCGACAATAACCAGCTGGAAAAGGTGTTTTCCTGGGCTAAAACAACAGTAACATCGTCCTTTATAGGACTGCCATGTTATGTTGACATATAAACATTACTATTCAGGAGTTACTGTATTTCTCTCGCTCAGAGATTTAAAACATGTATGTATATATGTATATATGTATGTATGTATGTATGTGTATATATATATATATCATCATCATCATCATCATCATCGTTTAACGTCCGCTTTCCATGCTAGCATGGGTTGGACGATTTGACTGAGGACTGGTGAAACCGGATGGCAACACCAGGCTCATATATATATATATATATATATATAAGCAATGTTAATTCTCTAAATGAAGTATTAACAGTAACTGCACGATAAAG
>NC_068990.1:78032137-78035170 GCF_001194135.2 Octopus bimaculoides
ATATATATATATATATATATATATATATATATATATATATATATATATACATACATATATATATAAGTATGAATATGTGTCTGTGTCTGTGTGTACATGCATATGTTAGTGTATGTGTGCATTTTTACATGTGCATTCTGAATGCGCATACATCACAGCACATACATTTTCTTTCCAGAGGACTCAAATCCCAAATCTTAAGAATGTCTTACAAAGCTTATACATCTATGCATGCATACAGATTTGTTTGTATATATATATATTATGTATGTATTTATATGTCTATGTCTCTGTTGTTCTCTTTCATGCCAGGATACGATGACAATGGTGCTGAACCACCTGAAGAAGGTTGCCAGCAAAAGTGATTTAAACAAGATGACCCCCGAGAATGTGGCTGTCTGTTTCGGACCCGTGCTACTGTGTCCATCCCCGTCGACATCAGCTGACTTAGACTTCAGGAAACATATCGATGTACTTAAATACTTGCTTGAAATATGGCCAGATGACTTCAGTAAGTTGGCAGCACACTCTTCTTTTTCCCCATTTTGTTGTTACCGCAGGTGATGTGGCTGCTGCTGCTACTACAGCAGCTGTTGCCAATGTTGTTGTTGTTATCATGATGTAGCCTCACATCATCCTTGATCAAGCTATTCTATCATCAAAGACTTTCTAACTGTTACTATCCTGTCTTTCTTTTTTTAAGGTAACGTATATATATAAAACTACATTATCTTATGTTTATTTCTTACTTCAAGAAAAGGTATGATATCAGTTGAGGGCAACTTGATTGCTATTTCTACACAGGTCAAACAAATATGTGGCAGCCACTTCATTGGCTTATTGGCTTGTTGATTATGTTGTTATTTCTCTAATTACTGTTACAGTTGCTATTGAATTAATGATGTAATGTTGCGGTGGTTAATGAATAAAAACTTTGAACCAAAGTTTTGTAATACATGGTGGAATTTATTTAACCTAATGTGTGTTTAAAACCCTCTAGCCTTTAGACCAACCATATCTGGCCCGAATATTCTATCTGTTTTATGTTTAAACCTGCTAGATCTGGTCTCTCACACTTACCCTACAATGTCAATCTAAGAATACAATAATCGCATCATTGAAATCTCAAGGCTACGAAATCGAAATTGCGATCCTACAACCGTGAGTCCGCTGCCCTAACCACTGGGCCATTGCGCATCCACCATCAAAATGCAACAGTATTTAATTATGCCATTTTACAGTTTGAGTTCAAGCCCAGCCTTCTCTCTATTCTCTAACTGTATATCTTTTCTCAACTCATAATATTTGAGGCTTTATGCCTTAAAAACTAATATCATTATAGTGGAAAGTCAATGGCATAAAGAGTTTTAGCCCACATATAGTTGCTCGATCTGCATGAAATAACTGCCAAATCTCTCAACTTAAATCCTACCATGAACAACACTTTTAATGATGTAGTGTCCCTGATGCATAGTCTGGGATAGTAACATACGGAATGCTTAAGATGGCAAGTTGGCAGAATTGTTAGCTTGCCAGGCAAAATGCTTAGCAGCATTTCATCCATCCTTACGTACCGAGTTCAAATTCTGCCAAAGCCAACTTTGCCTTTCATCCTCTTGGGGTCAATAAAATAAGTACCAGTCGAGTACTGAGGGTTGATGTAATCGACTTAGCCCTTTCTCCGAAATTGCAGGATTTGTGTGAAAATTTAAAACCAATATCTGGAATTCTTTGAATATGGTCTGCTTGATCTGAGTTGACCTGGGATACCTTGGGTTAAACAATAGCAATAGCCAACACAAATCCGAAGGACGGGAGCAAGACAGAAGCTGCACAGTAGGCATAATGCTTCTCAGTACGTAATACTTCTCTACATTCAGAGTTCAAATCTTGCAAGGATTAGCTTTGACATTAACTCTCAGGAGAAATGCCAAACCAATGAAGAACTAATCATAAATTGTTTACGCTCCAACTTGAGCAAAAATTCAATGAAATCCCAAATCCAAGGAATCCAGTGACAGTCTGCATTAGCAATAAAGAATTCAAAGGAAATAGTAACACCAATAACTTTTATATTATATTATACCATATTTATTTATATTATATTCATTTTTATTCTTATTCTTATTATAAGTAGTAGTAGTAGTAGTAGTAGTAGTAGTAGTAGTAGTAGTAGTAGTAGTAGTAGTAGTAGTAGTAGTGGTAGTAGTGGGGGGGGGGACAGTGCAGTTTATATTCAACATCAGTAGTTTAGAAATGTGTATCTTCTTTTACTCATTGGACTGTGGCCATTCTGGAGCACACTGCCTTCAGGGGCTTTAGTTGGACAAATCTACGCCAGTACATATTTTTAAGCCTGGTCCTTATTCTATCGATCTATTGGTGAATTAAGTAACAGGGATGTAAACAAGCCAACATCAGTTATTAAGTGGTAAAGGGGACAAGACAGACACAAACACACACATAATCATCATCATCATCATCGTCGTCCTTTAACGTCCATTTTTCATGCTAGCATGGGTTAGATGGTTTGACAGGAGCACCACCTTTAGTCAAGTAAATCGACCCCAGGACTTATTCTTTGTAAGCCTAGTACTTATTCTCTGAGTCTCTTTTGCTGAACCACTAAGTTACAGAGACATAAACACACCAGCATTGGTTGTCAAGCAATGGTGGAGGAACAAACACACACACACATACACACACACACACACACACACACACACACACACATGCATATATATATATATATAAAACGGGCTTCTTTCAGTTTCTGTCTACTAAATCCACTCACAAAGCTTTGGTTGGCCCGAGGCTATAGTAGAAGACACTTGCTCAAGGTGCCATGCAGTGGGACTGAACCCAGAACCATGTGGTTGGTAAGCAAACTACTTACCACACAGCCACTCCTGCATGTGTATGTTTGTATATAATCAAGCAGAAAGTCTACATCAATTTGGAAAAAATATTATGATGATTGCAAATACTAACTAGACTCAATGTTGCTTAACTTCAGGAATCAAACAAGAACTG
>NC_068990.1:78035180-78036114 GCF_001194135.2 Octopus bimaculoides
TACTGGTGTTGGTGCCATGTAAAAAGGCACCTGGTACACTCTGTAGGGTTGTTAGTATTAGTAAGGGTGCCCAGCCATAGAAACCATGCCAAAATAGACAATGAAGTCTAGTGCAGCCCTGGCCTTACCAGTTCTTGTCAAACTATCCAACCCATGCCAGCATGGAAAACAGACATTAAAGATGGTGATGATGATGATGATGATGATGATGATATATACGTTTGTACCTGCATACACATGTCATGTATGTCTATGTGTGTGCATACATGTGTATATATATATACATATATATATATGTATATATATGTATATATATGTATGTATATACACACACACACACACACACACATATATACACAAATATTTGATGCACAGTGATATTTAAATACATACATAACTAAACTGCTTCTTACTAGAGAAACTTTCAATACAAATGCTTGTATGCATGTATATGTATTCATATGTAAGAATGTATGTATGTATCTATGTTTTTGTATATTTTGTGCATGACAGATGTATTTATCAGTTGTTTTGTGTCTGTGCTTCCTTGCACGAGTGTGTGTGTGTGAGTGTATACATAAAATGTATGTAGGTGCTTATGAGAAAGCCGCAATATTTAATCAATTATACTTAACGTATCGATTAGGCTCCAGAGTTCAACTAATGTGTTTGATCACACATTGTATGTGTGATTATGGTCTGCATGCAAGCATGCATACATACATATATGCACATGTGTATATGTATATATGTGTATATATATGTGTGTGTGTGTGTGTGTATGTATTCATATTTATATATATATGTGTGTGAATGTATGTATATATATATATGCGTGTGTGTATATGCATATAAATATATGCATATATATATATATATATATATATATATATATATATATATATATATATATATATATATATATATATATATA
>NC_068990.1:78036256-78038286 GCF_001194135.2 Octopus bimaculoides
ATATATATATATATATATATATATATATATATATATATATATACATACATGTACACATGTATTTCAGACATGTGTGTGCATGTGGCATGTGTGTGTGTGCATGTGTGTGGATAGAGGAATATACATGTATGCATAATCAGTTTGAATCTTTGGTAAAATGGCATTAAGTGTAAAGAAAGTCATTTTAAGATGGAAATGTTTGATAAAAACAACAAGAGAAAAATCGCTTGTCTGCTTCTCAACACTTACATAAGACAAAATAAAAAGCAAAAACAATCTGCAACTTCCACGTAATAGTAGTTTTGTCTAAGCCTCGCTTCAATCTGATTACAGAATTGCTAAAGCAAAGCTGTAGGAGAAATGCGATTTCTGTCATGCAAAACCAGTTAAAAGACAAGTGTGGAGAAGGATTATGAGTACTAAGCAGTTGTAGACCTTGAAAGCAATTCGTGTCTGAAGAAGCAAGAGTCAAAATTTTGACTCAAGGGAAGCTTTCAAAGCTATCAAAAGTCTGATCTTTGCTGAAGAGAAAATCAGATCACATGATCGAGAGGGTTAGAGTTTTAAGGTATTTACAGGCTAATTTCTGTTCAACTTGATCATTTGCTCACACAGTAGAAGTTTAGGACTATCTAAAACTGATCTTTACTGAAGGTGCTGGTCACTTACTCAAAGTGTAGAGTTTTAAGATATCTAAAGAAATATCTCTGTTGAGCAGAAAATAATTATTCTGTCTGAAAGTCAGTATTTTGAAAATTTGTTAACACTTAAAACACCGAGAGACCTCAGACCACCTTTAACTCTTTGATCAGAAACTTCATGTTTTAAAGTGTTTATAGGTGCAGGTATGACTGTATGGTTGAGAAGCTCAATTTGCAACCATGTGGTTTTGAGTTCAGTCCCATTTCGCAACATCTTGTGCAAGTGTCTTCTATTATAGCTCCAAGCCAACCAGTGCTTATAACTGAACTTGGTAGCTGAAAACTGTGTGGAATCTCTTTATACATATATATTACGTATGCATGTATGTTTGTGTGTATGTGTATATGTGTGTTTGTATGTGTGGTGTGTGTCTCCTCACCATCACTTGACAACTGGTGTTGGTCTTTTTACATCCCCATAACTTAGTAGTTGAGAAAAAGAAACCAATAGAACAAACACCAGACTTTAAAAAAATAAGTAGTGCCCCAGCATGATCATAGTCCAATGAGTGAAACAAATACCTAAAGATACAAAATACCGAAAGTAAAACTTCCATCATAACGTTATGCAAGAACCCTTTGTTCAGATAGTTATTCTTTCTAAATTCTCTAAAATTCTTGATTATTTGCCAAATTAATTGAAATGATTCATTAGAAATATGGCCATAAAAGGATTAAGAAAAACGTCTGCCAAATTTGAAAAAACATCAGCTAAACAGCACTGAGTTTCAAAATTATGTAAAATACAAATCAAGACTTAGCTGAATAGCTAATCTCTGACTCAAACTGGGCTGAGTCTAAGATTATTAAAAACCTCCTATCTGTAGAAATTGAGAACAACAGTTCATTATACGATCAAATAATAGAAAGCAATTTGCATATTTAACATGGCATAAATATTTAGAGAGAGACATAAAAAAAAAATGTAATTGCACCCTCATAACCATTTGGGTCAGAAGTGAAGATACATGAAATAGCTCTGATCAAAGTCATGAATGGATAGAGTGAATGAAAGAATATGGTGATAAAAAAAATGGGTGAAATTGTATAGAAACTGCATGGAAATTTCTCTTATACAGAGAACAATTGCATGTAAAAAAACAGCAGATATAAGGCAGCAGAATATATGTGTGTGTGTGTGTGAGAGAGAGAGAGTCTCTCTCTCCTTCTATATATATATATATATATATATTGACCGTTGACTGAACACTATTCAATTTTTTTTCTCCGTGTTTTTCTCCTTGTCTCCGTATTCTTTCTGTTGAAGAGCGTAGCTCGAAACGTCAAAGACTTTCCGTATTCCCGAGCGTCATACTAATATATACTTTT